>NC_058082.1:618994726-619159068 GCF_014858855.1 Bufo gargarizans | reverse complement strand
ATGTGGACAAGCTGACGTTCATAAAAATGAACCAGGCATAAAAGGCTAGCTCTGGCCACGTGGACAATTTAGAGACCCAGAAGTTGAATGGGGCCGAACCATCAGTCAGTACGTGGAGGGGTGTGCACACGTACTGTTCCACCATGTTAGTGAAATGTTGCCTCCTGCTAACACGTTGCGTATCAGGTGGTGGTGCAGTTAGCTGTGGCGTGTTGACAAAAGTTTTCCACATCTCTGCCATGCTAACCCTGCCCTCAGAGGAGCTGGCCGTGACACAGCTGCCTTGGCGACCTCTTGCTCCTCCTCTGCCTTGGCCTTGGGCTTCCACTTGTTCCCCTGTGACATTTGGGAATGCTCTCAGTAGCGTGTCTACCAACGTGCGCTTGTACTCGCGCATCTTCCTATCACGCTCCAGTGCAGGAAGTAAGGTGGGCACATTGTCTTTGTAGCGTGGATCCAGCAGGGTGGCAACCCAGTAGTCCGCACAGGTTAAAATGTGGGCAACTCTGCTGTCGTTGCGCAGGCACTGCAGCATGTAGTCGCTCATGTGTGCCAGGCTGCCCAGGGATAAGGACAAGCTGTCCTCTGTGGGAGGCGTATCGTCATCGTCCTGCCTTTCCCCCCAGCCACGCACCAGTGATGGACCCGAGCTGCGTTGGGTGCCACCCCGCTGTGACCATGCTTCATCCTCATCCTCCTCCACCTCCTCCTCATCCTCGTCCTCCTCGTCCTCCAGTAGTGGGCCCTGGCTGGCCACATTTGTACCTGGCCTCTGCTGTTGCCAAAAACCTCCCTCTGAGTCACTTCGAAGAGACTGGCCTGAAAGTGCTAAAAATGACCCCTCTTCCTCCTCCTCCTCCTCCTCCTCCTGGGCCACCTCCTCTTCCATCATCGCCCTAAGTGTTTTCTCAAGGAGACATAGAAGTGGTATTGTAACGCTGATAACGGTGTCATCGCCACTGGCCATGTTGGTGGAGTACTCGAAACAGCGCAACAGGGCACACAGGTCTCGCATGGAGGCCCAGTCATTGGTGGTGAAGTGGTGCTGTTCTGTAGTGCGACTGACCCGTGCGTGCTGCAGCTGAAACTCCACTATGGCCTGCTGCTGCTCGCACAGTCTGTCCAGCATGTGCAAGGTGGAGTTCCACCTGGTGGGCACGTCGCATATGAGGCGGTGAGCGGGAAGGCCGAAGTTACGCTGTAGCGCAGACAGGCGAGCAGCAGCAGGATGTGAACGCCGGAAGCGCGAACAGACGGCCCGCACTTTATGCAGCAGCTCTGACATGTCGGGGTAGTTGTGAATGAACTTCTGCACCACCAAATTCAGCACATGCGCCAAGCAAGGGATGTGCGTCAAATTGGCTAGTCCCAGAGCTGCAACGAGATTTCGCCCATTATCACACACCACCAGGCCGGGCTTGAGGCTCACCGGCAGCAACCACTCGTCGGTCTGTTGTTCTATACCCCGCCACAACTCCTGTGCGGTGTGGGGCCTGTCCCCCAAACATATGAGTTTCAGAATGGCCTGCTGACGTTTACCCCGGGCTGTGCTGAAGTTGGTGGTGAAGGTGTGTGGCTGACTGGATGAGCAGGTGGAAGAAGAGGAGGAGGAAGCCGAGAAGGAGGAGGTGGCAACAGGAGGCAAAGAATGTTGCCCTGCGATCCTTGGCGGCGGAAGGACGTGCGCCAAACAGCTCTCCGCCTGGGGCCCAGCTGCCACTACATTTACCCAGTGTGCAGTTAGGGAGATATAGCGTCCCTGGCCGTGCTTACTGGTCCACGTATCTGTGGTTAGGTGGACCTTGCTACAGATGGCGTTGCGCAGTGCACACTTGATTTTATCGGATACTTGGTTGTGCAGGGAAGGCACGGCTCTCTTGGAGAAGTAGTGCCGGCTGGGAACAACATACTGTGGGACAGCAAGCGACATGAGCTGTTTGAAGCTGTCTGTGTCCACCAGCCTAAATGACAGCATTTCATAGGCCAGTAGTTTAGAAATGCTGGCATTCAGGGCCAGGGATCGAGGGTGGCTAGGTGGGAATTTACGCTTTCTATCAAATGTTTGTGAGATGGAGAGCTGAACGCTGGCGTGTGACATGGTTGAGACGCTTGGTGACGGAGGTGGTGGTGGTGGTGTTGGTGGTACATCCCCTGTTTGCTGGGCGGCAGGTGCCAACGTTCCTCCAGAGGCGGAGGAAGAGGCCGAGGCGGCAGCAGCAGAATAGGCCGAGGCGGCAGCAGCAGAAGAGGTAGCAGGGGGAGCCTGAGTGACTTCCTTGGTTTTAAGGTGTTTACTCCACTGCAGTTCATGCTTTGCATGCAGGTGCCTGGTCATGCAGGTTGTGCTCAGGTTCAGAACGTTAATGCCTCGCTTCAGGCTCTGATGGCACAGCGTGCAAACCACTCGGGTCTTGTCGTCAGCACATTGTTTGAAGAAGTGCCATGCCAGGGAACTCCTTGAAGCTGCCTTTGGGGTGCTCGGTCCCAGATGGCGGCGGTCAGTAGCAGGCGGAGTCTCTTGGCGGCGGGTGTTCTGCTTTTGCCCACTGCTCCCTCTTTTGCTACGCTGTTGGCTCGGTCTCACCACTGCCTCTTCCTCCGAACTGTGAAAGTCAGTGGCACGACCTTCATTCCATGTGGGGTCTAGGACCTCATCGTCCCCTGCATCGTCTTCCACCCAGTCTTGATCCCTGACCTCCTGTTCAGTCTGCACACTGCAGAAAGACGCAGCAGTTGGCACCTGTGTTTCGTCATCATCAGAGACATGCTGAGGTGGTATTCCCATGTCCTCATCATCAGGAAACATAAGTGGTTGTGCGTCAGTGCATTCTATGTCTTTCACCGCTGGGGAAGGGCTAGGTGGATGCCCTTGGGAAACCCTGCCAGCGGAGTCTTCAAACAGCATAAGAGACTGCTGCATAACTTGAGGCTGAGACAGTTTCCCTGGTATGCATGGGGGTGATGTGACAGACTGATGGGGTTGGTTTTCAGGCGCCATCTGTGCGCTTTCTGCAGAAGACTGGGTGGGAGATAATGTGAACGTGCTGGATCCACTGTCGGCCACCCAATTGACTAATGCCTGTACCTGCTCAGGCCTTACCATCCTTAGAACGGCATTGGGCCCCACCATATATCGCTGTAAATTCTGGCGGCTACTGGGACCTGAGGTAGTTGGTACACTAGGACGTGTGGATGTGGCAGAACGGCCACGTCCTCTCCCAGCACCAGAGGGTCCACTAACACCACCACGACCATGTCCACGTCCGCGTCCCTTACTAGATGTTTTTCTCATTGTTATGGTTCACCACAACAACAAATATATTATTTGGCCCAATGTATTGTATTCAAATTCAGCGGGATATAAATTTGAGGCCTAGTATTTAGGCGCTGGGTGACCGGTATGGATTTAGTGACAGAATTAGACTTGGAAATGCACAGAAGCGTGTGTGTGTGAAGTTATTCTGAATGACCCAATGTGCACCTTGAATATTATATACCCTTTTAGGGATAGATTTCAAATAGCTCTGATATAGCAGAAACCACTAAATTATGAAATTGCTAAATTGGGAATTGTACTTCAACCCAGAACAAAAAATGTGCTTTGAC
This sequence comes from Bufo gargarizans, assembly GCF_014858855.1. NCBI lineage: Eukaryota > Metazoa > Chordata > Amphibia > Anura > Bufonidae > Bufo > Bufo gargarizans. The sequence continues at coordinate 619,155,462 of NC_058082.1, read as the reverse complement.
GGACACTAAATATCTTGCCCAGCAACAACAGTACAACGGTGGGTAACGAGAGATTTAGAGGGAATTAAATTTGAGGCCTAGTATTTAGGCGCTGGGTCACCGGTATGGATTTAGTGACAGAATTAGACTTGGAAATACACAGTAGCGGGTGTGTGTGAAGTTATTCTGAATGACCCTATGTGCACCTTCAATATTATATACCCTTTTAGGGATAGATTTCAAATAGCTCTGATATAGCAGAAACCACTAAATTATGAAATTGCTAAATTGGGAATTGTACTTCAACCCAGAACAAAAAATGTGCTTTGACGGACACTAAATATCTTGCCCAGCAACAACAGTACAGCGGTGGGTAACGAGAGATTTAGAGGGAATTAAATTTGAGGCCTAGTATTTAGGCGCTGGGTCACCGGTATGGATTTAGTGACAGAATTAGACTTGGAAATGCACAGAAGCGTGTGTGTGAAGTTATTCTGAATGACCCAATGTGCACCTTCAATATTATATACCCTTTTTGGGATAGATTTCAAATAGCTCTGATATAGCAGGAACCACTAAATTATGAAATTGCTAAATTGGGAATTGTACTTCAACCCAGAACAAAAAATGTGCTTTGACGGGCACTAAATAACTTTCCCAGCTACAACAGGACAACGGTAACGAGAGATTTAGAGGGATTTAAATTTGAGGCCTAGTATTTAGGCGCTGGGTGACAGGTATGGGTTTAGTGACAGAATTAGACTTGGAAATACACAGTAGCGGGTGTGTGTGAAGTTATTCTGAATGACCCTATGTGCACCTTCAATATTATATACCCTTTTAGGGATAGATTTCAAATAGCTCTGATATAGCAGAAACCACTAAATTATGAAATTGCTAAATTGGGAATTGTACTTCAACCCAGAACAAAAAATGTGCTTTGACGGACACTAAATATCTTGCCCAGCAACAACAGTACACCGGTGGGTAACGAGAGATTTAGAGGGAATTAAATTTGAGGCCTAGTATTTAGGCGCTGGGTCACCGGTATGGATTTAGTGACAGAATTAGACTTGGAAATACACAGTAGCGGGTGTGTGTGAAGTTATTCTGAATGACCCTATGTGCACCTTCAATATTATATACCCTTTTTGGGATAGATTTCAAATAGCTCTGATATAGCAGGAACCACTAAATTATGAAATTGCTAAATTGGGAATTGTACTTCAACCCAGAACAAAAAATGTGCTTTGACGGGCACTAAATAACTTTCCCAGCTACAACAGGACAACGGTAACGAGAGATTTAGAGGGATTTAAATTTGAGGCCTAGTATTTAGGCGCTGGGTGACAGGTATGGGTTTAGTGACAGAATTAGACTTGGAAATACACAGTAGCGGGTGTGTGTGAAGTTATTCTGAATGACCCTATGTGCACCTTCAATATTATATACCCTTTTTGGGATAGATTTCAAATAGCTCTGATATAGCAGAAACCACTAAATTATGAAATTGCTAAATTGGGAATTGTACTTCAACCCAGAACAAAAAATGTGCTTTGACGGACACTAAATATCTTGCCCAGCAACAACAGTACAGCGGTGGGTAACGAGAGATTTAGAGGGAATTAAATTTGAGGCCTAGTATTTAGGCGCTGGGTCACCGGTATGGATTTAGTGACAGAATTAGACTTGGAAATACACAGTAGCGGGTGTGTGTGAAGTTACTCTGAATGACCCTATGTGCACCTTCAATATTATATACCCTTTTTGGGATAGATTTCAAAGAGCTCTGATATAGCAGGAACCACTAAATTATGAAATTGCTAAATTGGGAATTGTATTTCAACCCAGAACAAGAAATGTGCTTGAACGGACACTAAATAACTCGCCCAGCTACAGCACTAGGGACAGATTTAGCTGGATATAAATTTGAGGCCTAGTATTTAGGCGCTGGGTGACCGGTATGGATTTAGTGACAGAATTAGACTGGGATATGGCCAAAAAATGAACAGACTATTGCTGGTTAAATGCACTTGGTGTCACAGCTTCACCCTGATGTAGGCTTTAGCCAAAAAACAACCACACCATTGAGGGTTAAATGCACTTGGTCGCAGCTTGTGCTGGCGCACCACAAGACACAAAATGGCCGCCGATCACCCCAGAAAAATGAGACTGACAAACGGTCTGTGCAGCCTAAAAACAGTGAGCAATTGAGGATCAGCAGCTCAATGATCCACAGCTGCAGATCGATCAGTTAATCAAGTCCTTTGGAGGAGTTAATCTGCCTAATCTCGCCCTACTGTCGCAGCCGCAACCTCTCCCTACGCTAATCAGAGCAGAGTGACGGGCGGCGCTATGTGACTCCAGCTTAAATAGAGGCTGGGTCACATGGTGCTCTGGCCAATCACAGCCATGCCAATAGTAGGCATGGCTGTGATGGCCTCTTGGGGCAAGTAGTATGACGCTTGTTGATTGGCTGCTTTGCAGCCTTTCAAAAAGCGCCAAGAAAGCGTCACAAAAGCGCGAAGAAAGCGACGAACACCGAACCCGAACCCGGACTTTTACGAAAATGTCCGGGTTCGGGTCCGTGTCACGGACACCCCAAAATTCGGTACGAACCCGAACTATACAGTTCGGGTTCGCTCATCCCTAAATATGGACAATCACAATACATTAGGAAGTGCCTTGTATTAACTTTCAAGTGAGGTGAGTTGATTTCAGCAGTCTGTCATTTATAAGTTAAAAGTAAGTGGTTGTTGAGAACCAACATCACAATCATTGCAGACTGGGCCTGGAAAAGAGTCCTGGCCACCTGAGAAGAGTCCTGGTTATTCATGACTTCCTGCTCTCCTGCCCACCTGCTGATGACTGACAGTCTTCTACCGAGTTTTCTCCCTTTCTGTCTAGGAGAGAACTGCCAATCATCAGCAGATAGTCGGGGAGAGCAGGAGAATATGAATAACCAGGACTCTTCTCAGGTAGATGTGACTCTTTTCAAGGCCTGAGCTGCAATGATTATGATGCTGGTTCTCAGCAACCTCTTACTTTTAGCTCATGAGTGACACCCCGCTGACATCAGCATTTTTGTCACTATTTTATGCTGCCCTCAGTGATGTCAGCAGAACGTTGATGACAGGTTCCCTTTAAAGAGCTAATCCCTAAAAATGCTGTATAATTCATGTTTTCTACAGCTGTTTTTTTGTGGTGTTTTATAGTTCCACAACGTTTTAACATTTAGCATTTTTAAAGGGATTCTGTCACCAGTTTTAACCCCCTCCAGATAAAAATATGGTTATGTTCAGGGAGCTTTACTGATTCCTAATGTGGTCTTATAAATGTAATCTGTAGGGTCATTTTGCCTAAAAAACGCTATTACTAACCTGTCATTCATAAAAATAAGGTGCCCAAGGGGATGTAAATGGATCCAAGCTGCCGCCCGCACCCGCCGCCGTTCGTGCCCAGCTCCGCCTTTCCTGACCTCAGCGCTGCCTCATAATCCTGTGTGACACCTCCGGCTCTCCCTCCCTCCCCCCTCCTTCTGCTCTAACATCTTGCGCGTGCGCACAGGCCTCTGCCTGATGCGCCCGTGCGGACTTCTCCGTTCGGCTTCATGGAGCGAGTGTGCAGGTCATCGGGAGGTTGAGCGAAGTGCCGGCGCATGCGCACTTCGCTCCATGAAGCCGAACGGAGAAGTCCGCACGGGCGCATCAGGCAGAGGCCTGTGCGCACGCGCGAGATGTTAGAGCAGAAGGAGGGGGAGGGAGAGCCGGAGGCGTCACACAGGATTATGAGGTGGCGCCGAGGTCAGGAAAGGCGGCGCTGGGCACGAACGGCGGCGGGTGCGGGCGGCAGCTTGGATCCATTTACATCCCCTTGGGCACCTTATTTTTATGAATGACAAGTTAGTAATAGCGTTTTTTAGGCAAAATGACCCTACAGATTACATTTATAAGACCACAGTAGGAATTAGTAAAGCTCCCTGAACATAACCATATTTTTATCTGGAGGGGGTTAAAACTGGTGACAGAATCCCTTTAAGACATTTTTTTCCTATAGGGAAGTCTATGGAAAAAGTCCTGAAAATCCACACTCAGAGCATGCCTCGGTCTTTTATCATTTAATATTTAGCAACATGTAACATTTAGCAGCAATGTTGTTTTTCTCAAAAAAAAAAAAAAAGACAAAAAAATTGCATTGAAGAATAAAAGGTAGTGTGAAACCTCCCCTAGAGCGTTGCTATGATCAGTGACTGCACCTTAGCCAGACTGTCTAAGGCTACTTTCACAGTGGCGTTAATATTTTCCAGTATTGAGATCCGTTATAGGGTCTCATTTAGAGATGAGCGAATTTCATATTTTGAAATTCGTTCACGCTTCGTTTACTGGTAAAAGGTGAATTGCAGTTTGCTTTCCGTCCAGGGACGCAGAGCAAAATGGATCCACCATGACCCACAATGCAAGTCAATGGGGACGGATCCGTTCTCTCTGACACAATAGAAAACTGATCCGTCCCCCATTGACTTTCAATGGAGTTTATGACTGATCCGTCTTGGGTATGTTAAAGATAATACAACCGGATCCGTTCATAACGGATGTAGCCAGTTGTATTATCAGTAATGGAAGCATTTTTGCTGATCCCTGCCGGATCCAGCAAAAACGCAAGTGTGAAAGTAGCCTGAATGGAGTCTGAGAAAGTTTAAAATTTGCTTTAACGAATATCGGATACTTGGGCCACTGCTGTGGCTTTCCACTCTACTTTACATTGCAGCTCTGCTTTTTCAGATTATATTAGCCTAAGGTTCTCATCCGTGTTTGTCCATAGGAAAATGATTGCGTTCTGTGAGGACCGCTCGGAGGGGGACAGCACTGGCTATCTGCTTGCACTCGCTCTCTTTGTAGTCACCATCTTGCAGACACTCCTCCTGCAGTTTTACCAGCGGTTTAATATGTTGACTGCGGTGAAGATGAAAACTTCTATCAATGGGATCATATATAAAAAGGCAGGTACATTTATAAAAAGAAAATTGCCTTATAGTATTCATTGTTAACTTATTGCCTTTTATTCCGTTTTTTGCCTATAAAACAGCATTTTTCTTATATTTTCCCCTGTATATTGTGAACAGCTTTTTAAATGATAACCTATTCTCTCGATAGATCATCAGTATGTGATCGGTGGGGGTCCGACACCCGGGTTCCTCACCAATCGGCTGTTTGAGAAGGCATCAGCACTGCTAAAATGACATTAAAGGGGGAAGTTATCATTATGGGAGACTTCAATCTTCCTGATGTAAACTGGAAAACTAAAATAGCTAGTTCTGCCAGGAGTACAGATATTCTAAATTCCCTACTGGGATTATCTCTACAGCAAGTAGTGGAGGAGCCAACCCGGCAGGAGGCCATTTTAGATTTAGTATTCACAAATGGGAATTTGGTATCTGATATTACTGTAGGGGAAAGCTTGGGATCTAGTGATCACCAGTCAGTGTGGTTTACTATAAGTACAGTGACTGAGTCACACCACACAAAAACAAATGTTTTAGATTTTAGAAAAACTGACTTTTCTAAAATTAGATTAGTGGTACACGAGTCCCTATCAGACTGGAACAGTTTCATTGGAGTCCAGGAGAAATGGGACTACTTAAAAGTGGCACTATTGAAGGCAACAGAAAATTGCATTAGGCTTGTCAGTAAAAGCAAAAAAAGGAAGAGACCACTGTGGTACTCAGCAGAAGTGGCCAAAATCATTAAAAACAAAAAGATAGCATTTAGGAATTATAAAAATAAGGATGACAGGCAAATTTATAAGATTAGGCAGAAAGAGGCCAAACAAGTTATAAGAGCTTCTAAAGCACAGGCAGAAGAGAAATTAGCTCAGTCAGGGAAAAAAGGCGATAAGGCATTCTTCAGATACATAAATGAAAAAAAGAAACTAAAACAAGGAATTACAAAATTTAAAAACAAAAGAAGGAAGGTATATGGAAGAAGATAAAGAACTAGCTGACTGCCTCAATGAATACTTCTGTTCAGTTTTTACAAAGGAAAATTAAGGAAAAGGACCTCAGTTAGGAAGGAAGACTAATGAATCTTTTGATGCATATGTCTTTACAGAGGTTCTAAGTCAACTGTCTAAAATTAATACAAATAAGTCACAGGGGCCTGATGGGATACACCCAAAGCTATTAAAAGAGCTCAGCGGTGAACTAGCAAAACCATTAACAGATTTATTTAACCAATCACTGGCAACAGGAGTCGTCCCAGAAGATTGGAAATTAGCAAATGTTGTGCCCATTCACAAGAAAGGTAGTAAGGAGGAATCAGGCAACTATAGGCCAGTAAGCCTGACATCAATAGTGGGGAAATTAATGGAAACCATACTTAAGGAGAGGATTGTGGAACATCTAAAATCCCATGGATTGAAAGATGAAAAACAGCATGGGTTTACTTCAGGGAGATCATGTCAAACTAATCTTATTGATTTTTTTGATTGGGTGACTAAAATAATAGATGGAGGAGGTGCAGTAGACATCGCTTATCTAGACTTTAGTAAGGCTTTTGATACTGTCCCACATAGAAGGCTTATCAATAAAGTGCAGTCTTTGGGCTTGGACTCCCATATTGTTGAATGGATTAGGCAGTGGCTGAGGGACAGGCAACAGAGGGTTGTAGTCAATGGAGTATATTCAGACCAAGGTCTTGTTACCAGTGGGGTACCTCAGGGATCTGTTCTGGGACCCATATTGTTTAATATCTTTATCAGCGAAATTGCAGAAGGCCTCGATGGTAAGGTGTGTCTTTTTGCTGATGACACAAAGATTTGTAACAGGGTTGATGTTCCTGGAGGGATACACCAAATGGAAAAGGACTTAGGAAAACTAGAGGAATGGTCAAAAATCTGGCAACTAAAATGTCGGATCTGGCGAGTGCATCATCAATCCCGTATACTTTCCATAGACCCGTCCTTCACACGCTCCAAAGTCTGAGTAGAGCAGATGAAAGCCAAAGAGGCCGCGTGTTCTGAGCGGCACTTCTGCCTCTTTGTGTTTGCAAAGGTTTATGTTCCCTTTAATGATCAACCGTTTTACGGCGCTGTAAAAAAAAGCCCATTCTGAGACGGAGGAACCTTCGATCCTGGTCATTGATTAGCTTCAGGTTCTAGTGACCATGGCATGATTACGTCTCCAGTGATGGCATTGGGTACTAGGTGACCCCAATACATAGAAGGACCCCAGGGCTTGAACATTATCACCTATAAAGTATTTGCATACAGATAAATACCGATACATTATAAACTCACAAATATTAATCCCTTAAAGGGATGTTAAATATTTGATATCCCCTCGAGTAGTATATGTGTATAAATGACATGCAGCAGACATTTCTATGACCTTCCCATACATCTGGGTTGGAATTGGCAGAACTCCATGCCCCTAGTGCATGTAGTCTTAGGGTCCATTTACACGTCCGCAAAATAGGTCCGCATCGGTTCTGCAACTTTGCGAAACAGGTGCGGACCTATTCATTTTCAATGGGGCCGGAATGTGCTGTCCTCATCCGCACTTCCGTTCCGCAAAAAAATAGAACATGCCCTATTCTTGTCCACAATTGCGGACAAGAAAAGGCATTTTCTATGAGAGTGTCGGCGATGTGCGGTCCGCAAAATGCAGAACGCACATTGCCGGTGTCCGTGTTTTGCGGATACACAAAACACATACGGACGTGTGAATGGACCCTTACATGGTGCCCTCTGCATGAAACAAGACCTCCTATGTCTGTGTCAATAAAAAAGAGGTACGGCTTTTGAAATGCAAAGATGAAACTGAAAAACGTACCACATCTTTAAGGCCAAATTTCTTTATTTTACTCACTTACATAGCGCTGACATATTCCGCAGCGCATTACAGACATTATCATCGCTTGCTGTCTTCAATGGAGTTTACAATCTAAACTTGGATTTATCAATCTCCTAGTTTTAGGCAGCATGCACACGAACGTTGTTTGTTTCCGTGTCCGTTCAGTTTTTTTTGCAGATAGGATGCGGACCCATTCATTTCAATGGGTCTGCAAAAAATGCGGACAGCACACCGTGTGCTGCCTGCATCAGTATGTCCGTTCCGTAGCCCCGCTAAAAAAATAGAACATGTCCGTTTTAGGCGTTGTTACAATTGATCCGCAAAAAAAAAAAAAACGGATGGCACCCGTTTTTTTTTTTTTTTTTGCAGACCGCAAAACACATACGGTCGTGTGCATGTAGCCTAAAGGTGCAGTCAGTTATCCAGTGAACGAGCGTTTCACTCGTTGACACTGTCGTTCGTGCAAACATCGAAATTACCGTTTCCGGGCAGCAGAACGTGCTATCTAAGCAGTGGTCTGCTGATATTAAACCTTTGTGTGTCTGGGGGCATCAGGTGCCTTGCAGTAGTTCAGTGGGCACACCTGAGTGTAGACTGTGTGCAGCCGTGACTCACACCAGAGTGATGTAACCTGCACCACTGATAGTCACGCCCCAGTGATGTAACCTGCACCACTGATAGTCACGCCCCAGTGATGTAACCTGCACTACTGATAGTCACGCCCCAGTGATGTAACCTGCACTACTGATAGTCACGCCCCAGTGATGTAACCTGCACCACTGATAGTCACGCCCCAGTGATGTAACCTGCACCACTGATAGTCACGCCCCAGTGATGTAACCTGCACCACCGATAGTCATGCCCCAGTGATGTAACCTGCACCACTAATAGTCTCGCTCCAGTGATGTAACCTGCACCACTGATAGTCACGCCCCAGTGATGTAACCACTGATAGTCACGCCGCAGTGATGTAACCACTGATAGTCACGCCTCAGTGATGTAACCTGCACCACTGATAGTCACGCCCCAGTGATGTAACCTGCACCACTGATAGTCACGCCCCAGTGATGTAACCTGCACCACTGATAGTCTCGCTCCAGTGATGTAACCTGCACCCCTGATAGTTATGCCCCAGTGATGTAACCTGCACCCCTGATAGTCACGCCGCAGTGATGTAACCTGCACCACTGATAGTCATGCCCCAGTGATGTAACCTGCACCACTGATAGTCATGCCCCAGTGATGTAACCTGCACCACTGATAGTCACGCCCCAGTGATGTAACCTGCACCCCTGATAGTCACACCCCAGTGATGTAACCTGCACCACCGATAGTCATGCCCCAGTGATGTAACCTGCACCCCTGATAGTAACGCCCAGTGATGTAACCTGCACCCCTGATAGTAACGCCCAGTGATGTAACCTGCACCACTGATAGTCACGCCCAGTGATGTAACCTGCACCACTGATAGTCACGCCCAGTGATGTAACCTGCACCACTGATAGTCACGCCCCAGTGATGTAACCTGCACCCCTGATAGTCACGCCCCAGTGATGTAACCTGCACCACTGATAGTCACGCCCCAGTGATGTAACCTGCACCACTGATAGTCACGCCCCAGTGATGTAACCTGCACCCCTGATAGTCGTGCCCTAGTGATATAACCTGCACCACTGATAGTCACGCCCTAGTGATGTAACCTGCACCACTGATAGTCACGCCCCAGTGATGTAACCTGCACCACTGATAGTCACGCCCCAGTGATGTAACCTGCACCACTGATAGTCATGCCCTAGTGATATAACCTGCACCACTGATAGTCACGCCCCAGTGATGTAACCTGCACCACTGATAGTCATGCCCAGTGATGTAACCTGCACCACTGATAGTCACACCCCAGTGATGTAACCTGCACCCCTGATAGTAACGCCCAGTGATGTAACCTGCACCCCTGATAGTCACGCCCCAGTGATGTAACCTGCACCCCTGATAGTCACGCCCCAGTGATGTAACCTGCACCACTGATAGTCACGCCCCAGTGATGTAACCTGCACCACTGATAGTCACGCCCCAGTGATGTAACCTGCACCCCTGATAGTCGTGCCCTAGTGATATAACCTGCACCACTGATAGTCGTGCCCTAGTGATATAACCTGCACCACTGATAGTCACGCCCTAGTGATGTAACCTGCACCACTGATAGTCACGCCCCAGTGATGTAACCTGCACCCCTGATGGTCACGCCCCAGTGATGTAACCTGCACCCCTGATGGTCACGCCCCAGGGATGTAACCTGCACCACTGATAGTCACGCCCCAGTGATGTAACCACTGATAGTCACGCCGCAGTGATGTAACCACTGATAGTCACGCCCCAGTGATGTAACCTGCACCACTGATAGTCACGCCCCAGTGATGTAACCTGCACCCCTGATAGTCACGCCCCAGTGATGTAACCTGCACCACCGATAGTCATGCCCCAGTGATGTAACCTGCACCACTAATAGTCACGCCCCAGTGATGTAACCACTAATAGTCACGCCCCAGTGATGTAACCTGCACCCCTGATAGTCACGCCGCAGTGATGTAACCTGCACCCCTGATAGTCACGCCCCAGTGATGTAACCTGCACCACTGATAGTCACGCCCCAGTGATGTAACCTGCACCACTGATAGTCACGCCCCAGTGATGTAACCTGCACCCCTGATAGTCGTGCCCGAGTGATGTAACCTGCACCACTGATAGTCACGCCCGAGTGATGTAACCTGCACCACTGATAGTCACGCCCCAGTGATGTAACCTGCACCACTGATAGTCACGCCCCAGTGATGTAACCTGCACCACTGATAGTCACGCCCCAGTGATGTAACCTGCACCACTGATAGTCTCGCTCCAGTGATGTAACCTGCACCCCTGATAGTTATGCCCCAGTGATGTAACCTGCACCCCTGATAGTCACGCCGCAGTGATGTAACCTGCACCACTGATAGTCATGCCCCAGTGATGTAACCTGCACCACTGATAGTCATGCCCCAGTGATGTAACCTGCACCACTGATAGTCACGCCCCAGTGATGTAACCTGCACCCCTGATAGTCACACCCCAGTGATGTAACCTGCACCACCGATAGTCATGCCCCAGTGATGTAACCTGCACCCCTGATAGTAACGCCCAGTGATGTAACCTGCACCCCTGATAGTAACGCCCAGTGATGTAACCTGCACCACTGATAGTCACGCCCAGTGATGTAACCTGCACCACTGATAGTCACGCCCCAGTGATGTAACCTGCACCCCTGATAGTCACGCCCCAGTGATGTAACCTGCACCACTGATAGTCACGCCCCAGTGATGTAACCTGCACCACTGATAGTCACGCCCCAGTGATGTAACCTGCACCCCTGATAGTCGTGCCCTAGTGATATAACCTGCACCACTGATAGTCACGCCCTAGTGATGTAACCTGCACCACTGATAGTCACGCCCCAGTGATGTAACCTGCACCACTCATAGTCACGCCCCAGTGATGAAACCTGCACCACTGATAGTCATGCCCCGGTGATGTAACCTGCACCACTGATAGTCACGCCCCAGTGATGTAACCTGCACCACTGATAGTCATGCCCAGTGATGTAACCTGCACCACTGATAGTCACACCCCAGTGATGTAACCTGCACCACTAATAGTCACGCCCCAGTGATGTAACCTGCACCCCTGATAGTAACGCCCAGTGATGTAACCTGCACCCCTGATAGTCACGCCCCAGTGATGTAACCTGCACCCCTGATAGTCACGCCCCAGTGATGTAACCTGCACCACTGATAGTCACGCCCCAGTGATGTAACCTGCACCACTGATAGTCACGCCCCAGTGATGTAACCTGCACCCCTGATAGTCGTGCCCTAGTGATATAACCTGCACCACTGATAGTCACGCCCTAGTGATGTAACCTGCACCACTGATAGTCACGCCCCAGTGATGTAACCTGCACCCCTGATGGTCACGCCCCAGTGATGTAACCTGCACCCCTGATGGTCACGCCCCAGGGATGTAACGTGCACCACTGATAGTCACGCCCCAGTGATGTAACCACTGATAGTCACGCCGCAGTGATGTAACCACTGATAGTCACGCCCCAGTGATGTAACCTGCACCACTGATAGTCACGCCCCAGTGATGTAACCTGCACCACTGATAGTCACGCCCCAGTGATGTAACCTGCACCACCGATAGTCATGCCCCAGTGATGTAACCTGCACCACTAATAGTCACGCCCCAGTGATGTAACCACTAATAGTCACGCCCCAGTGATGTAACCTGCACCCCTGATAGTCACGCCGCAGTGATGTAACCTGCACCCCTGATAGTCACGCCCCAGTGATGTAACCTGCACCACTGATAGTCACGCCCCAGTGATGTAACCTGCACCACTGATAGTCACGCCCCAGTGATGTAACCTGCACCCCTGATAGTCGTGCCCTAGTGATATAACCTGCACCACTGATAGTCACGCCCTAGTGATGTAACCTGCACCACTGATAGTCACGCCCCAGTGATGTAACCTGCACCACTGATAGTCACGCCCCAGTGATGTAACCTGCACCACTGATAGTCACGCCCCAGTGATGTAACCTGCACCACTGATAGTCACGCCCCAGTGATGTAACCTGCACCACTGATAGTCATGCCCCGGTGATGTAACCTGCACCACTGATAGTCACACCCCAGTGATGTAACCTGCACCCCTGATAGTAACGCCCAGTGATGTAACCTGCACCACTGATAGTCACGCCCCAGTGATGTAACCTGCACCCCTGATAGTCACGCCCCAGTGATGTAACCTGCACCACTGATAGTCACGCCCCAGTGATGTAACCTGCACCACTGATAGTCACGCCCCAGTGATGTAACCTGCACCCCTGGTAGTCGTGCCCTAGTGATATAACCTGCACCACTGATAGTCACGCCCCAGTGATGTAACCTGCACCCCTGATGGTCACGCCCCAGTGATGTAACCTGCACCCCTGATGGTCACGCCCCAGGGATGTAACCTGCACCACTGATAGTCACGCCCCAGGGATGTAACCTGCACTACTGATAGTCTCGCCCCAGTGATGTAACCTGCACCACTGATAGTCACGCCCCAGGGATGTAACCTGCACTACTGATAGTCACGCCCCAGTGATGTAACCTGCACCACCGATAGTCACGCCCCAGTGATGTAACCTGCACCACTGATAGTCTCGCCCCAGTGATGTAACCTGCACCACTGTTGTTCTGTCGAGCTATTGGTTTACTCATGGGAAAGCTGGGTGACTGCCAGACATATAGCTATAGGAGGTGCAGAGATGGCCGTTGCACCAGGACCTGGAGCCTGAGAGAGACCTAAAGCCTCTCTACTACATAAGAAGACACTAGTGAAAGGGGCCTCTGTACAGATTTTGCATTGGTGGATAGAAATTTCAAGGTACACCTCTGGTAACATCCAGCATGAACACCATTAGGGCTCCCACTGAGGTTGTCACCCACTTGACGATCAGCCGTATGAAGGGAAGGCGCACGCAGTGTACATGTACCGTCTCCCGCCTCTCATCCTGCTCACCGCTGACCATAGACATACAGCAGCGGACAGGAAGAGAGAACGTGCGTACTGCAGGCAGCGTCTCCCCGTATCCCAAGGATAGGTCATCAATAGTAAAAGCCCAGACAACCCCTTTAAATTTGTTGCCATAAATGACATTAATGGAATTTTAATGACGAGAAAAGTGTGTAAAAAAAAAAAAGTTAATGATTTTTTTCCCCCCACAGTTTCCTGTTTGTCATTGATGTTTCATTTATGTTGGACAGCCCCTTTAATTGCCGTTAGGACTACACACTGAGCCGGATGGATGGAGCTGTAGGCATTCTGTGTGCTGCTATATGGTGCACAGCCATATTACAGGGGAGGAATACCTGCTTAATACCACGTGCAGTGGCTCTGCCATGGTGCCAGCTATTTATCTCTACTTGAACTCGGAGATTGTGCAGAGCTTTAATAATCTTGTGGGCATGAGCCCTTATACAGTCCTTAGGGCACTGACCCTGTGTAGCTGTGCCCCTGAATCCGATTTCATCACCACATGGAGGAAGCAGTCACAAGCTGTGCCATAAGGCTGGCATTCCTGGGTTTGATCTAGAGCCCATAAGATGCCAGCTTTACTATTCTGCTGGGGCACGGATTGCGGTTTATTTTACACTGTCTGACGTGTTCAGCCTCCATATTATTTTTTCTTTTGTTGCTTCAGTATTTGTAAAGCATCCTGCAGCCGAGAACACTGCCGGCTCTGATTCCCTTTTACAGTATGTGCCTACATGTACTTAGAAGGATTGTCCATGTGGCCCGTTAAGGACATCATAGAAGCGGTTTCCATCCCCCCATTCACTGAGTGGAGATCAGTGTCTCTGTCGGGTTGACTGGGTGCAGCTACTTATTATATGGTCACCCATTAACTTCAGTGGGTCCAATGTAACATCACATTTCCAGCATCCTCCGGTGTGCAACTCCTTTCATAGTGTTCACAAGGCAACTTGAAGTCATCTTGAAGCAATGCGCCCTTTAAAATACTAATTTTCTAAATGAGTAGTACCATCCAGCAGCGAGCCCCCCCTCTGGATATTACAGATTATATGATCAGTCTGTTTTCCCTGATTAATATAAGTGTAAATCTCTTTTAAAGGGGTCCTCCACTTCAACAATCCCTGAGGAAAAAAAAGATAGGACATGTTAAAATCCAACTGCCTGATCCTTATCTTCCCCAACAGCTGATATCAGGGAAGATATGGATCAGACAGATGTATTTCAACATGCCTAATCCTGGTGTTCTCAAGAAAGAGTCGAGGGTCCCCCTTACACATTACCTCAGCAGGTTCTACGGCTGTACATCTAGCATGTCTGGCTGACTTAAAGGGGTTGGCCTATCTGAGACATTGATGTCATATCACTTGGGTATGCCATCAATGTCAGATCTCTGGAACCCGCTCCTATCTAGAAAATGGTGCCCCCAAACTGAAGGAGAGAGGCAGTTGTTCATGAACGCTTACTCAGCTCTTTTTGGAACTCCCATAGAAGTCAATGCAGTACACACACGCATGCGCGGTGTGTTCTCCTTCACTTTGGGGAGCCTGTTTTGGGATAGGAGCGGGCTCCATAGGTGAGACGCTCTCCTGTCTGACATTGATGGCATATCCTACTGCTCGGTCAGTGTAAAGGGGCCTTAAAGGGGTTATCCCATGACTAATATAAAAAATGAAATTCAGACATCATATAGTACATGATAGTGTCTCTATAACAAAGCTATAACCAGCCCTGTACCTCACATGGATCCAAAGATCTCCTTATTCATTGCTCTGCTAGATTTATATCAAGCTGGCAGCTCAAGGGGAGTGTCCATTCTGCTACAGCTCAGGGGAGTGTCCATGTTCTCCCGATCACAGCCCAGGAGGCACTTGAAGGATGGAACTGAGCGTGTGCAGTCATCTCAGTGATCCGGACATAGAAATAAGAAAAAGAACAAACAGCAGGTGGCGCTATACAGATATAATTTATTGAATAACTCAGTGGCTGTGCAAAATTTTTAACTACATGCAATTACAAAGGTATTCAGATCCAGGCGCTGGTTTAAAAACTCTAGAATATTTTTCGTGGGACGACCCCTTTTAAGCTGTTCTTGTGCCATGCTGAACATTCTGACAATAGCCATGTAACAATGCTACATTATGGTTTCAAAGTACTGAATAAAATGTTTAGTGGTATCTTTTCGGCCGAAAGCCTCCATTCATGCGGTCAGATCCTATTATAGTCAATGGGCATCCGGCGCTGCCCGTTACTATCCAGTTGTGCTGGATGCGGTAACGTTGGCAGTCTATTCCCTTGCTGGAAAATACTACCGGATTACCTTTAGCGCATGTTTAAGCTGTGAGGTTTTCCCATCTCATACATTGGGGGCATATCGCTAGGTTATGAATCTGAAGTGAAAAAATGAAGCAACTTTGCAAATTGTTCTGATTAAAATTGTTTTACAGTTTTGTTGTTGTTGTTGTCTATAGCTGTGGAGAGGGATGTGTCTCACCAATAAACGGTCTGATCCCACTCCTCTCGGTTCTGTGCCTACATGTATGCCAAGGTCTAGGTGACAGTAGAAGAAAGTCTGGAGAAAGAAACCCCCAGCAGCCGCCAACTGTTTTTCTTGCTTGCTTTATTTCATATAAGCATAAAACTGAAACAAATCGGGACGCTTTTTCTGTCCATCCTAGCCTTTTTCAACGGAAGGACAGGCCGAAACGCGTCTTGATCTGTATGAGATTTACGCCTGTATGAAATAAAGCATGCAAGAAAAACAAGTGGCAGTCGCTGGGGATTTCTTTCTCCATATCATTGGGATCATCCTACCGACGTGCACCGCCATATTTAGAAGATCATGTGCCCACCACCTTTGCATATGGCGACAGGATCAGACCATTCAAGGTTTGTCTGTAGTCTGTTGCCATGGAGATGCATATCTCTGCATACGAACTGTAGATGAAAAACGATAATACTTTTTTGATTAAAGGGGTTCTCTAATCTCCTATATTGATGACCCATGCTGAGGATAGGTCATTAATATCAGATTGGCGGGGTCCGACACCCGTCACCCCCGTTGATCAGCTGTATGCGGAGACGACGCGCGCAGTGTGCACGTGCCGTGTCCCTTCTCTCTTCTAGCTCACCACTGCTTTGCCATAGACATACAGCAGCGGTGAGCAGGAAGGGAGATGGCACATGCACACTGCGCGCGCCGTCTCCTCATACAGCTGATTGGCGGGGGTGCCGGGTGTCCGATCTGTTATTGATGACCTAACTGAGGATAGGTCATCAATATTAAAAGCCCAGACAACCCCGTTAAGACTGTTTGCAAAGTTACTTTTCAT
This sequence comes from Bufo gargarizans, assembly GCF_014858855.1. Classification (NCBI taxonomy): domain Eukaryota; kingdom Metazoa; phylum Chordata; class Amphibia; order Anura; family Bufonidae; genus Bufo; species Bufo gargarizans. The sequence continues at coordinate 619,138,688 of NC_058082.1, read as the reverse complement.
TTCAGGTGCATTGGAATATTGCAAAAATGGATTGTCAAGTTGAGCATAGCCTTTACCATTATCATGCAGCATTACATATAGCCTTTACCATTATCATTATCATCATTATCATTTAGTCCTTAAATATAGCCTTTCGGCATACTCTACTTATTTAATCTCTTTTTTTACTTTCTAGTCCTTAAATTTGGCAAATTCTACTCGAAGAAAGTTTACAACAGGTGAACTGGTAAACTTAATGTCGTCGGATGCACAGCAGCTCATGGACCTGACCGTAAACCTCAACCTGCTGTGGTCAGCCCCATTCCAGATCCTCATGGCTATCGTCTTCCTGTGGCAGGAGCTTGGAGCGTCGGTTCTGGCAGGAGTGGCTGTGCTCGTCTTGGTTATACCTTTAAATGCATATATCGCTGCCAAAGTTAAGCAGCTAAAGGTATGTATGAAGATACTACATAAATGTACTTTATACATAGTGTCAGACAGTATCTGCTACGATTCAGATATATGTGGATGTCAGTGAATCAACTGACTCATAATTTCAGATCTGACAGCTATTGACATACGTAGTGTCAGACAGTATCGGTTACGACTCAGTTCTATATGGTTACCAGTGAATAAACTGGCTCACAAGACAATACTGTAAAGATCACTGCTGTGTGGGAGGAGAGGGTGCACATCTCCACCACTCCTAATGCAGTCACCTCAATCTTAGGCCTCATGCACACCACTGTTGTTTGGGTCCGCATCCGAGCCGCCGTTTTGGCGGCTCGGATGCGGACCCATTCACTTCAATGGCGCCGCAAAAGATGCGGACAGCACTCCGTGTGCTGTCCGCATCCGTGACTCCGTTCCGCGGCCCCGCTAAAAAAATATAACATGTCCTATTCTTGTCCACGCTTTGCGGACAAGAATAGGCATTTATATTGCCAGTGCCCGTTCCGTTCCGCAAATTGCGGAAGGCAACACGGGCGGCTTCCGTTTTTTGCGGATCCACGTTTTGCGGACCGTAAAAAAAGGAACAATCGTGTGCATGAGGCCATACACTGTAGTGGCAAACAGTGTTTTTAAACTTGTGTTTAGGCTCACAGCCGTTTTAAGTTGTATCAATAAAAGTGACATTTTAAATTCACTTCAAACCTGGGTCAAGTTAGGTTATGAGCCCCTGAGGCTTTAATAAATAACGTAGTTAATGCACCTTTACCCAGGTCAGGTCCAATTTGTTTAAAAATGTTCTGACTTATCATCTGATGGACTACAGGAGCTTCAGGTGCTGGGTACATAATACGGCAGTAATAAAGCAGCCATGTTATACCCGTTTTAGTCGCAAATAAAAATTTTTTTATAAGTTGCAAAGTTGCATGAAGGTGGTTGTGTGTATTAATTATTAGGTATATTTTTATACACAGTATGTGTAGGTTTTGGTAACATAGAGGCTTCCATGTATGAATATGTAAAACCTCTTTCACATCTGCGTTTTACTTTTCCGGTATTGAGATCCGGCAGAGGATCTCAATACAGGAGAAAAACGATTCCGTTTTTTCCCAATTCATTGCGAGAGCTGCTGCCTTCTCAAACAGCGGGGGTGCCAGGTGTCGGACCCTCACCGATCAGATACTGAAGACCTATCCAGAGGTTAGGTCATCAGTATAAAGATCTCAGAAAACCCCTTTAATCTGATACGTGTGCACGGTTCAGAAATGAATATCTAAGGCTTTTTTCGCACCACATTTGAGGGGTACGTACTTACGGTATATACTTTGAGAAATCAGCCGACTTGTTGCTGAATGTATTCAAAGCATTTAAAAGAGCCCAACATTTGCCAAAAGAAGGCCTTTTGCTCTCATTCTGCTGATGTACATCAGCATAATGATTTGTTCACTATAAGGCTACAGGTACACGACCGTGGTGTGTTTTGCGGTCCGCAAATCGCGGAATTTGCGGAACGGCACGGACAGCCTTTAATATAACTGCCTATTCTTGTCCACAAAGCGCGGACAAGAATAGGACATGTTATATTTTATTAGCGGGGCCACGGAACGGAGCAACGGATGCGGACAGCACACGGAGTGCCGTCCGCATCTTTTGCGGCCCCATTAAAGTGAATGGGTCCGCATCCGAGCCGCCAAAACTGCTGCTCGGATGCGGACCAAAACAACGGCCGTGTGCATGAGGCCTAAAGTGTAGTGTTCTAGGCTTCTCAATACAGGACATCCTGCAATAAAAGTCTACTGTGAGGTATATAGTCTTATCCAATGGGAGACAATGGGCAACGTAGGCAACTGTGCATTCTCGTTAAGGTGCGCTGCATAACAGGCCTACTATACCAGTACACCGTTTTTAACCCTCTCTATGGAAAACCAGTTCATCAAGCAGCAGCTTTAACTTTGTCTTCTTTTCACAGAAAAGTCATTTGAAGAGTAAAGATCAGCGCATCAAATTACTGAATGAAATCTTACATGGAATAAAGGTATAGGATCATTTCTAGGACTTCAGTGGTGAGGGACAAATGCACAGTTCATGTCTTCTGACTCTAGTACATCCTCCTACCACTTTTAAGGGGCTGTCTAATTTAGAAAAACCCATTTCCCATTACCATTTTTATGGAATTCAATAAATAGAGGCGAGTCCTTCATAAGTGACCTATATCTAAAGGGGAGATCACCTGCAAAAAAGGTCTATTGTTCTGGAGAAACTGGCATGTCCATGTTCGGACATTGATTTGAGTGAGCAGCGTGTAATACTTAATTTCTCCTGGGGTAGCGCTGTAGGGATATTGAACACTTGCTGCTTGGTTTCCCCCACCAAAACTAATAGAAGTCAGTGTAACATGGTAAGGCATTCGGGTGCATAGCAGATTGAATTTCCTCTTACCACTTCTGTAACTGCAGCCACATAAAAGAGCAGACAAAATGCAGGGTAAGGCTTTGTTCACATCTGCATTGTTATTTCCAGACCCCATTTGCTATAACATTGTCTGTCATTTTACCAGAAAAATGATTGGCGGGGATTTACAAATCAAAATGCGCCCGAATTCTCGTTTAATTTGCACCACATTTATTAAGTGTTTTCGACACTCTTTTTAGACTGGTTCCATGGGCTTGTGTCTTAAGCGGCGATAATTCAATGAAAGAGATGTGACCTACCAGAACCAACTAAAAGGTGGTATGAATTTAAAGGCTATGTACACCTTCGGGGGCATTTTTTTTTTTTATAATAGAATTTTACTCATTTTGGGCTAAAAATCATTTTTTCAATTGGTCTTTATTAAAAAAAATATTGAGCAGTACTGTTTATCTAACTGTGTGACTGGTACTTTGCGCCAGTCATCTAATAACCCTTATCTCTAAACTACTAAGAAGTCATAAACACTTATTTAAGCCACATTCTTATTAGTAAGATAAGAACTGAGCTATAATGAGTGTTTATAAGGTCAGAGAGCAGAGATAAGGAGCCCCTCAGCTCCCTGCCTGACGGGGCAGACAGAAAATTCAGAACCACCTGCTAGATAAACTCAAAGCTGTGCAGGGAAAATGGCTCAATATTTTTAATAAAGACCAATTTCAATAAGTACAATGCAATATTTAAAAAAAATTGCCACTAAAGGTGTACATAACCTTTAAACTAGACGTTGTAAGGGCCACTGTGCCAATCTGCTGCATTTTATAATGATTAATTTAAGTTTAAACTGTTGAAAAATTTGACAAGTTTAGTAATTTTAGTTTTTGTTGGAGTCGAAAATGGAGCCTCAAACACAGATATGAATGAACCCCTGTGTGTCTGCTGAGCTGTCGTGGGTTTCTTGCAGATATTGAAGCTTTACGCCTGGGAACCTTCTTATCAGAAGAAAGTGGTTGATATTCGGGAATGTGAAATGGAAGTGCTGAAATCTTCAGGATACTTGACCACGTTCTCAATGCTGACATTAACCTGTATTCCCTTCCTGGTAAGCTGCCTGCGCTGACTGAGAATCATAGCTGCAGTTTATTTATCCAGTGACTCATTTAGATTACACCTATCAGGGTGGGTTCACATCACGTTTTATGTCTCTGTTTGACCAATACATTAGAAAAATAGGATACAAAAACGCAGCACACCACATTCTTGTATCCTGCAGAGTCCGGTAAAAAAAAAAAACGTATACGTCTTTTTTACGATGCAGAAAAAAAGTATACTTTTTTATTTATTTTATTTTTACAATGGAAGTCTATGGTGAATGGATGCCACTGTATGGCATCAGTCTGAAGCATTCGTTTAAGGCTACTTCGACATTAGCGTTTTTTGCGGATCCGTCATGGATCTGCAAAAAACGCTTCCATTACAATAATACAACCACATGCATCCGTCATGAACGGATCCGGTTATATTATGTCTTCTATAGCCAAGATGGATGACACCATGAACACCATTGGAAGTCAATGGGGGACAGATCCGTTTTCTATTGTGTCAGAGAAAACGGATCCGTCCCCTTTGACTTACATTGTGTGTCATGACAGATCTATTTGGCTCCGCTTCGTCAGGCGGACAGCAAAACGCTGCAGGCAGCATTTGGCGTCCGCCTCCAGAGCGGAATAGTGACGGAACGGAGGCAAACTGATGCATTCTGAGCGGATCCTTTTCCATTCAGAATGCATTAGGGCAAAACTGATCCGTTTTGGACCGCTTGTCAGAGCCCTGAACGGATCTCAGAAACGGAAAGCCAAAATGCGAGTGTGAAAGTAGCCTAAGGCCTCTTTCACACGAGCGTGACGGATTAGGTCCGGATGCGTTTAGGGTGCGTTCAGTGAAACTCGCACTATTTTGCAAGCAAGTTCAGTCAGTTTTGTCTGCGATTGCGTTCAGTTGTTCAGTTTTTTCCGCTCGGGTGCAATGCGTTTTGATGCGTTTTTCACGCGCGTGATAAAAAACTGAAGGTTTACAAACAACATCTCTTAGGCCCCTTTCACACGGGCGTTGCGGGAAAATGTGCGGGTCCGTTGCGGGAACACCCGCGATTTTTCCGCGCGAGTGCAAAACATTGTCATGCGTTTTGCACTCGCGTGAGAAAAATCGCGCGTGTTTGATACCCAAACCTGAACTTCTTCACAGAAGTTCAGGCTTAGGATCGATGTTGTGTAGATTGTATTATTTTCCCTTATAACATGGTTATAATGGAAAATAATAGCATTCTGAATACAGAATGCATAGTAAAATTGCGCTGGAAGGGTTAAAAAAATAAAATAAAAATTTAACTCACCTTAATCCACTTGCCACTTGCTCGCGTAGCCGACATCTCCTTCTGGCTCCTTTGCTGAACAGGACCTGGGGTGAGCATTAAATACATGAACAGGACCTGTGATGACGTCACTCCGGTCATCACATGATCCATCACATGATCTTTTACCATGGTGATGGATCATGTGATGACTGTGACGTCACCAAAGGTCCTTGTTACTGCACAAAGCTCAGATGAAGACAGAAGGAGATGCCGGGCTACGCGAGCAAGTGGATTAAGGTGAGTTACATTTTTTTAAAAATTTTTTTTAACCCTTCCAGTGCAATTTGACTATGCATTCTGTATTCAGAATGCTATTATTTCCCCTTATAACCATGTTATAAGGGAAAATAATAATGATCAGGTCTCCATCCCGATCGTCTCCTAGCAACCATGCGTGAAAATCGCACCGCATCCGCACTTGCTTGCGGATGCTTGCCATTTTCACGCAACCCCATTCACTTCTATGGGGCCTGCGTTGCGTGGATTATCGCACTGCAACGCACAAAGAGGAGCATGCTGCGATTTTCACGCAACGCATAAGTGATGCGTGAAAATCACCGCTCATGTGAACAGCCCCATAGAAATGAATGGGTCAGGATTCAGTGCGGGTGCAATGCGTTCAACTCACGCATCGCATCCGCGGGGAATACTCGCCCGTGTAAAAGGGGCCATAGCAACCATCAGTGAAAAACGCATCGCACCCGCACTTGCTTGCGGATGCAATGCATTTTTCACGCAGCCCCATTCACTTCTATGGAGCCAGGGCTGCGTGAAAAACGCAGAATATAGAACATGCTGCGATTTTCACGCAATGCAGAACTGATGCGTGAAAAACAACGCTCATGTACACAGACCCATTGAAATTAATGGGTCAGGATTCAGTGCGGGTGCTGTGCGTTCACGTCACGCATTGCACCCGCGCGGAAAACTCGCTCGTGTGAAAGGGGCCTAAAGTATACGTTTTTGTATACATTAAACAGATGGAAAAAAAACAAATCCCATTAGATACGTCATATTAGGCCCACTGATATATACAGTAAAAGTCCGTTAGTCCAGTAGCAGTGGGACCTTTTACTGTAGTCTCAAGATTACTGCATCCGTCCGGATCATCAGACTGTCATAAAAAGCCAATACAACTCACCTGTAATGGAAGTGAATCTTCAGGAAGGAAACGCAAAGGATTCGTACAAAATTCTGCTACTAAAACTTTATTTTTCAATTAGACTTAATTGGTTCTCTAAGTTCTAAGTTCTCCAACTGCACGATCCTTGTGTCCAGCAACGTCATCGGTAAGCGTTGAATGGTCGGACATTCATGTAGTGTGTATAGCCAGCTTCAGTGTCTGGTCCAGTGAAGGTCTACATTGTAGCGCATTTCGATGCTGGATACCAGTGGCGGATTATTAGATTTTCTGAATAATGAGTTATTATATAATTATAATTATTTCATTCTTTATGGAAGTCATTTCCATTTGATGTATTCTATGTTATTATGTATAAGCAAAAATAAAATGCTTTTCCAGACCTCCTGCAAATGGACCCTAAGGCTACATGCACACGAAAAAAATAGCCCTTATATATTGGCCCCCAGTTGTGCACCCATGTATAATGCCACATGCGATGGGCCACTCACTTCTCGCTGGAGGTACCAGGACCTGACGCTTCCAGTATTGTGACGTCACAGTGCTGGGAGCCCTGAAAGGCCCTTTTTCACAGTGTACCCATTGTTAGACGTGTGCACTCCTGTCTAAACGCCCATTAAAAACAGGCCATTGATTTCAGTGGGGTCTGTCTGAATGTGAAAGCAGCCCAAAAAAAAAAAGTACATGATATATTTTTTCACAGCTGCTATTTACTGGCTGCTAAAAAATCGGCCATGTGAATAGCCTCATCATATTTAATTAGTTCTAAAAATGGCTGTGTGAACATAGCCTAAATATAGTCACCAGGGTCGGACTGGCCCACTAGAGTACCAGAGGATCCTCCGGTGGGCCCAAGCTCAGATAATAATGGACCCCCATTAAAACTGGACCCTTAAAGGGGTTGTCCGGGTTCAGAGCTGAACCCGGACATACCTCCATTTTCACCCAGGCAGCCCCCCTGATGTTAGCATCGGAGCATCTCGTGCTCCGATGCGCTCCCTTGCCCTGCGCTAGATCGCGCAGGGCAAAGGTTCTTTTGTTTACAGAGGCTTCCGCCTGGCAGTGTGTTCAGTGACGTCACCGGCTCTGATTGGCGGGCTTTAGAGCTGCCCTAGCCGTTTTACTGGCTAGGGCAGCGCTAAAGCCCGCCCATCAGTGCCGGTGACGTCACCAGGCTTCCTGGCAGCCCCATGGAGAGCCCTGTACGTCACCGGAACTCCTGAAAATGCCTTTGCCCTGCGCGATTTAGCGCAGGGCAAAGGAGAGGATCGGAACATTAACTTTTCCGATGCTCAAGTCAGGGGGGCTGCCTGGGTGAAAATGGGGATATGTCCAGGTTCAGCTCTGAACCCGGACAACCCCTTTAAGGTCCTATATAAACAAAGGGTGGGCCCTCAGAATTATTTCCTCTGGTGAGACCAAGGGACTTCAGTCCAACACTGAGCTGAGATGTGTATTGTGAAGTTCTGCCGGTACTGAGGTGTGTATTATGAGGTTCTGCAGCAACTGAGGTGTGTATTATGAGGTTCTGCAGCAACTGAGGTGTGTATTATGAGGTTCTGCAGCAACTGAGGTGTGTATTATGAGGTTCTGCAGCAGCTGAGGTGTGTATTATGAGGTTCTGCAGCAGCTGAGGTGTGTATTAGGAGGTTCTGCAGTAGCGGAGGTGTGTATTATGATCTTCTACAGCAGCTGCAGTGTTTTTTTAATGCTCTGCAGCAGCTGAGACGTTTATAGCAAAGTTCTGCAGCAATATATATACACTCACCTAAAGAATTATTAGGAACACCATACTAATACGGTGTTGGACCCCCTTTTGCCTTCAGAGCTGCCTTAATTCTACGTGGCATTGATTCAATAAGGTGCTGATAGCATTCTTTAGAAATGTTGGCCCATATTTATAGGATAGCGTCTTGCAGTTGATGGAGATTTGAGGGATGCACATCCAGGGCACGAAGCTCCCGTTCCACCACATCCCAAAGATGCTCTATTGGGTTGACATCTGGTGACTGTGGGGGCCATTTTAGTACAGTGAACTCATTGTCATGTTCAAGAAACCAATTTGAAATGATTTGAGCTTTGTGACATGGTGCATTATCCTGCTGGAAGTAGCCATCAGAGGATGGGTACATGGTGGTCATGAAGGGATGGACATGGTCAGAAACAATGCTCAGGTAGCCCGTGGCATTTAAACGATGGCCAATTGGCACTAAGGGGCCTAAAGTGTGCCCAGAAAACATCCCCCACACCATTACACCACCACCACCAGCCTGCACAGTGGTAACAAGGCATGATGGATACATGTTCTCATTCTGTTTATGCCAAATTCGGACTCTACCATTTGAATGTCTCAACAGAAATCGAGACTCATCAGACCAGGCAACATTTTTCCAGTCTTCAACAGTCCAATTTTGGTGAGCTCGTGCAAATTGTAGCCTCTTTTTCCTATTTGTAGTGGAGATAAGTGGTACCCGGTGGGGTCTTCTGCTGTTGTAGCCCATCCACCTCAAGGTTGTGCGTGTTGTGGCTTCACAAATGCTTTGCTGCATACCTCGGTTGTAACGAGTGGTTATTTCAGTCAACGTTGCTCTTCTATCAGCTTGAATCAGTCGGCCCATTCTCCTCTGACCTCTAGCATCAACAAGGCATTTTCGCCCACAGGACTGCCGCATACTGGATGTTTTTCCCTTTTCACACCATTCTTTGTAAACCCTAGAAATGGTTGTGCGTGAAAATCCCAGTAACTGAGCAGATTGTGAAATACTCAGACCGGCCCGTCTGGCACCAACAACCATGCCACGCTCAAAATAGCTTAAATCACCTTTCTTTCCCATTCTGACATTCAGTTTGGAGTTCAGGAGATTGTCTTGACCAGGACCACAACCCTACATGCATTGAAGCAACTGCCATGTGATTGGTTGACTAGATAATCGCATTAATGAGAAATAGAACAGGTGTTCCTAATAATTCTTTAGGTGAGTGTATATATCTATAGTGATGTTCTGCAGCAACTGAGGTGTGCACTGTTATGTTCTGCAGCAGCCGACGCTGGTAGTCACTGAAAGGGGTTGTCACACAATACAAATGTATCCCCTTTTCACAGGTCATGCATATCTGGTGCTTTTCCATAAATTTTCCATGGGACTGCTGGCAATAGCCGAGCACTGTACTCCACTATCCCATTCCCATAGAAGAGCATACAATAGAGTGCAGCGTGTATGTTCAGCCTGCCTCTCCAGTCATACGGGGACATGGGACCTCTGGTCATGTGATTATTGGGGTCCTAGTGGTCAGACCTCACTGATTACACAGGAGATGTTTTGTGTCGCTGACCACCTTGAAGCAAAGGCCCACATATGTCTTTGTTGCACTGCAACAAATTGTACCTTTTCATTCCAGGATTTTTTCAGAAATAATTAAAGAAATTCAGAAAATGTACAAAAAAAAACACCCTTGAACTCCATTTTTAACCTGAATAGGACCCAAATTCTGCGCTAATGTATTTCTTCCTATATCTTCATAGAGATTGGAGCCCAGTATGGTTTAGTTCCGAGTTTCTCTATATGTGATGTGCGCTGTCATTTCCCAAACCTCTCTTTTCAAGGTTTCCATCGCTACTTTTGGAGTATATTTCTTAATTGATGAATCGAATATCCTGACGGCGTCCAAGGTTTTCACTACAATCTCGTTATTTAATATCCTGCGTCTTCCGTTGTTTGATTTGCCCACAGTGATCTCCTCAGTAGTTCAGGTAATTCTATTCACAGGATAATCTACCTTAGAGAAGTCATGATTGTCTCGGGGTACATTCACGTGGGACGTGCGGGCTGCGGATTTTCCACCCTTGAATTGCAGTGAGTGGATGAGAGTTATCGGGAGTCTGTCAGCAGTTTTGTCGATACATAAAATTTCATTCACAGGTAAAAGGTGGTCAGTATCCGTGAAGCTGCCCGTGAAGGATCCATGTGTCCGTTTTTTGCTGTCTGTGTGTCATCCGGTCATCTGTGTTTCACTGACGCTGCACAGCTGAAAAATAATTTTTAAAGCATCTCTTCTTAAAGGGGTTATCCAAGACTATAAAATGACCCCCCTTTCCTCCCATATGCCAGGCCCCTCACACGAAATCTACTTACCTGGCTCCCTGCGCCGCTTCTGGTGCCCTGGGGGCGAGCAGCCAATGGCAGACGGGGACGAGCCTCCGTAGCATCACAGGTGACGCTAGGGAGGCTCGTCCCGGTCCCCGCCCGCCATTGGCTGCCCCCCCCCCCCCCCCCCGACACCGGATGTTTTCATCTGCGCACGTCCCGCAGGGACCAGGAGCGGCGCAGGGAGTGGTGGAGCAAGGTAAGTATATTCATTGTGAGTAGCCCGGCATATGGGGGGCATTTTATAGTCTTGGATAGCCCCTTTAATGATCTGTGAAACATGGATGGCATCTGTGTTGCATCAGTGGTTTTCACGGACCCATAAACTAAAATGGGCGCGATGGATCCGTGAACACAGACAAAACGGAGCATGCATCCGTGCTAAAAACAGGGACCGTGGTAAAAGAAAGTCAAGTGTTAATACACACCATAAAATGAATGGGTACGTGTGCTGTCCGTAGAAAACACGTACAGCACATGTACATGGAACTCTGACGTGTGAATGAGGCTTAATTGTCAAAGGACATAAGTAGAGGCCGGAGACTGGAGGTGATACTTATCCCTGTCCGTGGATTTAGTGAAAAAAAACGGGATCAACCTGGAATCCTTTGGGCGCCACTCTGGCAAATGCAACAGAAGTGCACTGAGGGACTGGACCACCGGCTTCAGTGTCAGTCTATGAGCAGCTGAACAGCCTCTCCTGTCTGCTGTCCACGGCGGCTGTAGCGTCTAGCCAGGAGAATGCTACAGCCATCCCTCTCAGCAAAAGGGTACGGGCTATGGTTGGTCCATGGTGACACATTGAGCCTGAAGCAGTGAGGCCTGAGGGCCCACTTCCCAGATTCTTTGTTGATTCTTTCCTCACTGCATCCACTGAAATCAAGTACAGAGGTATGTATCACCTCCAGTCCCCAGCCGCTACCTATGTCTGTCAGCAAAACTGCTGACAGATTCCCATCAATTGAATGTTTTCTACATTCTGCATAAAAATCTGAGTTGTGCATGGGGTGAAATCCACAGGAAACTCTTCAACACAGTGCACCGATAACCCATGTGCAGTGTATTTTGCCAGGACATTTAAAGGGGTTGTCCGAGTTATGAAAAAAAAAATTATAGCACTGTAAATCTGATGGGCAGCAATATATAACTGAGCTAAGCAAGTTTTAGGTAAAAAAAATATTTCCTCATTTCCCTGGTTCTTTTCTGGCCCTTTGTTTAGCTGCAATAACAACAATCTCTGCCCCTCCCCCTGCTCTACAAAGGGAGTGAATAAGTCTGCCCTGAATGACATGTCTGCCTGCTGGGAGACTCAGCAGCATGTTATATGTGTAGGACTACAAGTCCCAGCTGTACAATGACACTGCTGATACACACAGGACCTTCTCCCTACCTGTTCTTGTGCAATGCTCTGCAGAACTCCTCTAGTCTATCAGCTCCTGTGCACAGCATTTGTCTCCTCACTGCCTGAAGCTACTCCGTAAAGCCTTCAGCCCTGAGTCTGTGCTCCTGAAGGGGTTAATCTTTCCTGAAGTATGCAGTGGGAGGGAGACACAGGGCAGAGAGCAATAAGCAGCAGACGGCAGAGCAGGGGGGCGTGGCCAGCACAGTGACTTCTCGTGTACAGACACATATCTGCTCTCAGGCTTGTGCACAAAACATCATCTGAGCTGGGAGAAAAGCTGACATCACAGGTCATGTGACCCTCAGCGAAATCTGAGAAAAGAGCAACTACAGATGAAGTAAGTGCATGGTAAAGCTGAAACAAACAAAGAACAAAAAAATAACTTGGACAACCCCTTTAAAGAGGTTGTCTCACTTCAGCAAATAGCATTTATCATGTAGAGGAAGTAAATACAAGCCACTTAGTAATGTGTTGTTATTATCCATATTGCTCCCTTTGCTGCCTGGATTCATTTTTCCATCACATTATACACTGCTCGTTTCCATGGTTACGGCAGTCAGTGCCGGTGACGTCACCGTGGACACTGCTAGGTGGAAGTCTCCCCCTAGCAGTGTAACAATGTAAACAAAAAAGCCCTTGCCCTGCGTGATACAGCACAGGGCAAGGGAGAGCATCGGAGCATGTAATTCTCTGATGCTCATATCGGGGGGCTGAGTGGGGGAAGAAGGTGGTATGTCCGGGTTCAGCTCAGAACCCAATCAACCCCTTTAAATTTAGCCCGCAGAGCATTGTATAGGCTGGATGCAATCGTATCTACTTCCTATCTGATGGATTGAAAAACAATCTATAGTAGAAGGCTGCAGAAGATGTTCGCGGACTGTGCGTGGACCCGTTAAAGTCAATTCACATGTCCATTTTTCTGCATGGACCAATGAGGAACTTGCAGCCCGCTCTGTTCTTGTGCGTTTTCCATCCAAGAATCATTCATTGAGGTGTATGGGTGCGGGGGAAGAAAGGCACACAGGCGACAGGCGGAGAGCCAGAGGAAACTGCATATCCATTTTTTGCTGTTGTAAATTGGAGCAGCCGCCTTTAGGGGCTCATTCACACGACCCATCCGCTGTTCCGTTCCACGGCCCTGCTATCGCGGACAAGAATAGGCATTTTCTATTTAGTGCAGACCGCATGCGGTCTGCAGAACTCTTAGGGTCGTCTGAATGCACCCTTACTGGGAATAATCTTTTTCACGTAAAGTCTGAAAACCCTTTATAATCTACACGCTGGGTGTACCGGCATGGAGGAGTAAGCCCCCATTGATGTGGTTTGTTTTCTAGACTAGGGTCTCTCTAAATCGACTACAACATTTTCTTTGCGGTGAAGAACTCGCCCCTGAAAATATTGAAACCCACTATAAAGGAAGTAAGTGGACATTTTAAAGATGAGCGTTTGCTATTTTTTGGGGGATTTTACTAACTCATTTCTTTTCACAGATCATGCCGTTGGATTCCTCGGAGCATCCTTCCAGTGGGAAACAAATGGATCCTCCATTTTAAAAGAGTAAGGCCTCATGCACACGACCGTTGTTTTGGTCCGCATCGGAGCCATAGTTTTTTGCGGCTCGGATGCGGACCACTTTCACTTCAATGGGGCCGCAAAAGAAGCGGACAGCACTCCGTGTGCTGTCCGCATCCGTTGCTCCGTTCCGTGGCCCCGCAAAAAAAATATAACCTGTCCTATTCTTGTCCATTTTTTTAGGTTCAGATGCAGACCCATTCATTTCTATGGAACTGTAAAAATGCGGACAGCACATGGATGTCATCTGTATGTGGTTCACATCCGTGCGGCTGTTCTGCAAATTTTAGAACATGTCCTATTCTTGACTGTTTTGAGGACATGAATAGTAATTTCTAGGGATGAGCGAATCGACTTCGGATGAAACATGGTACCTTGGAACCGAACCCCGGGAAATGTTGTTTTACAGTACAAATTAATTTATGAAATTATTACCCGAAGTCCCGTAAGACTTCACAAAGTAATAACTTCGGCTTATAGGAGCTAATACATTCTAATACTGTACGGAGCTCCTGCTCCGTACAGTATTGGAACAAAGTTTTATGTGAATCGACTTCGGATGTTTCATCCGAAGTCGATTCGCTCATCGCTAGTCATTTCTATAATAGGGACCAAGGGGTGCACATGGCCCTTGTACATATTTCGCAGATGTAGGGTTTGTGGACTGCAGAATGCATACGCTTGTGTATTACACTACCAGCAAAGTGTATGAGATTACACAAATCTCTTGTGCACTTTGCAGATTTTTTCATGTTGCAAATTGACCTTCATTTTAAAATGAAAGGGGTTGTCCAGGTTCTTCCCCCACTCAGCCGCTCTGATATGAGCATGGGAGCATTTCATGCTCCGATGCTGTACTTTGCCCTGTGCAGCCAGGCTGGGCTGTTTGTTTATATTTTTCTCACTGCTAGGCAAAGGCTCCCGCCTAGCAGTGTTGCCGGTGGCGTTTTACAGGCTAGGGCAGTGCTAAAACCCGCCCATCAGTGCTGGTGACATCACTGGGCTCACCGCTAGGTGGAAGCCTCCACCTAGCTTACCCTATGGAGACCCCGGTACGTCACCGGATCTCCATAAAAAACCTTTGCCTTGCGTGATTCAGGCAGGCTGCCTGGGTGAAAATGAGGATATGTCCGGGTTCAGCTCTTATCCCAGACAACCCCTTTAAATAGCTTGTCAATGATGTTTGCGGTTTTAGCTGCGGATTTCACCTCTGCTCTCTGCAACTGCTGTGTGCTGCTCCCTCTCCACTTTGATTGACAGGGTCAGGGGTTATGATGTTTTTTTTACTGCTCGGCCCTGTCAATCATGGTGGAGAGGGAGCAGCAGTTGTAGAGAGAGCAGAGCCTCTAGGTGTAATGACAACGCCCCCGTTGCTCCTAGAGGTTCATTTGCATATATTAAACTTCCTTTTTCTCAGCAATGCAGACACATATGAACATGGGACCAACACAGATGCCTTCAGCTGCCAAGTGCACATGTAACAGGTCAGCCAGTGTCATAGGGACAAATCTGCTGACAGATGGCCTTTAAGGTTATTTTCCATGCATTCTAGGGGCCACGGGTGCCACACACAGATTACTGCTAGTTGCACCTGGGCTTACCATTGTTTCAAGTTGCAGGTATTGGCCGGTGCGGCAATTATAAGTAAACCGCGAGCAGTACCGCTTGCCGCCACCGCACGTGTAATAGCACCCTGATAAATGTATTGCGGTAACAAGCCGTTCACCTATAGGGTTGATCATCACATCACTAGGACCGAGTTTTATCCACTGGATGGAAACAATGAAGGTTCCTTTTACATGAAAGCAAGCAGACATTTTAAAACCAGTCATGAATTGAAGTATATTGGAAAGTCCCATTAAACAAGGAATAACCATTATTTGCCAGAACTGTATCCCTTTTAAAATTGTGCCAGAAAACAGGAACAAATGACTCTTCTTTTTTTAGCCTCCATATTAAGATTCCTGAAGGCTCCTTGGTCGCTGTTGTTGGCCAGGTCGGATCTGGAAAATCGTCCTTCCTGTCTGCAGTCCTCGGGGAGATGAATAAGCTGGAAGGAACGGTTCAGAGAAAAGTAAGCCTTCAAATATGTCTGTGTCCTGTGCAGTGTGAAGGAGACGCTGTGTAAGGGCTCATGCACACGAATGTATTTTGTTTCTGTGTCCGTTCCGTTTTCTTTGCGCCCGTATGTGGAACCATTCACTTCAATGGGGCTGCAAAAAACGGAAATTACTCCATGTGCATCCCGTTTCCGTATGTCCATTCTGCAAAAAAATACGGACAAGGAAAGGACGGTTCTATTAGGGGCCAGTGGCTCCGTTCCTCAAAATACGGAATGCATACGGTCATCATCCGTATTTTTGGCGGATCCATGTTTTGCGGAATGCAAAATACATACGGGCGTGCGCATGAGGCCTAGTCTGAAGACCAAGCACTCTGCTTCTTATATAACATACATTTTATCAATCGGTCCAGAAAGTGTGAACTGGATCTTTTATAGCCAAGCTATTGATCCGCTCCTCCTGCATTTTCATGGTGACCGGGTCCATTTCAAGCACCCCAGTAATTCTAATGTTCTAATCTGAATTCTCTTTTACTATTAGGGCTCTGTGGCTTACGTGTCGCAGCAAGCGTGGATTCAGAATGCATTATTCCAGGAGAACATTCTCTTTGGTCAGCCTCTGAATAGGCCGTTTTATGAGAAAGTTCTGGAGGCATGCGCTCTGCTGCCGGACCTGGAGCTCCTACCGCACCGAGACCAAACCGAGATTGGCGAGAGGGTGAGGGAAGCATTGTGTTCTTAATCTGTGTCTTGATGGTAAAAAAAAACACATATGTTATTGCTCCTTAAAGGATTTCTGTCACCAGATTTAACCCTATTAAGCTAGCGTGCAAGTGGCACACCGGTATTCTTACCAGCATGCGCAAGATTCATTAACACTGTTTGCCGATGAATCTGACGGAGGCTAAAAACAACGCCAGACCGAAATCTATGTCAACGACCTCAGCGCTCTGTGCCACTCTGAAGCCCCGACCACTTTTATGGCCTTATAAATATGGCATTGGCCTGGGAAACTGGCATTAATACATGGGCATCAAGCAAAACCATCCATTCATAACTTAGTTGTATGTGAATAACAGGTCTGAAGGCATTGTGCACGGCACAGGAATTCAGTGCACACCTCAGGCACGGCAGAGGCGTACACAGATCTCATAAAGCCCCATAGCAAAACATAGCATCCCCCCCCCCCGCACCACCAATTTCCCATTAGATGTGCGCCAGACACTCCCAGGCAATGCAGAACGCAAAGCACAACACCCCAGATTTCTGATGGATTTTCGCTTTATTTTATTAAGCAAAATACATTTTAATTAACAAATTTTTATTTATTTTTAAAGGCACCCTTGGCATCACCCTCTTTATCTGACTTCTGTGTCAAATGCCCCAAAAATATGGCGCTAATCCTGAACTGCAAATTTCCCAATGTATTTACACTAGGGCTGAAACGATTACTCAAATTAATCGATTAACTCGACACAAAAAAGTTATCAAATTATTCGTTTGTGCCATGTGATCACAGAGTGTGAGTGAAGAGCTTGCTATTACTCACGCTCTGTGGTCACCCGCCTGCTCGCACAGCTCTGCTTTAATTCCTGACGTACACACATCGTCAGGACATTTTAGTTCACTGGCGCTGTGGCTGGGCACTGATGGCTAGGAGGGGGAGCGTGAGAACTGATGGCAGTGGGGGGAGATGGTGGCATTGGGGGAGGAGCTGGTGGGAGGGGGAGCAACTGATGACATGGGGGAGCTGATGGCACTGGGGTGGTGGAGAGCTGAAGGCACTGGGGTGGTGGAGAGCTGAAGGCACTGGGGTGGTGGAGAGCTGAAGGCACTGGGGTGGTGGAGAGCTGAAGGCACTGGGGTGGTGGAGAGCTGAAGGCACTGGGGTGGTGGAGAGCTGATGGCACTGGGGTGGTGGAGAGCTGATGGCACTGGGGTGGTGGAGAGCTGATGGCACTGGGGTGGGGCAGAGCTGATGGCACTGGGGTGGGGCAGAGCTGAAGACACTGGGGTGGTGGAGAGCTGATGGCACTGGGGTGGTGGAGAGCTGATGGCACTGGGGTGGTGGAGAGCTGATGGCACTGGGGTGGTGGAGAGCTGATGGCACTGGGGTGGTGGAGAGCTGATGGCACTGGGGTGGGGGAGAGCTGATGGCACTGGGGTGGGGGAGAGCTGATGGCACTGGGGTGGTGGAGAGCTGAAGGCGCTGATGGCACTGGGGGGAACTGATACACTTGGGCTGATCTCACAGGGGGGGACGAAGGGTGTTAGGGACTGATGGCAGGTGGTCTGATGAGTTTTTATAAAGGAAAACTGTCTATTAATTCATTTTTTCTTATTAGAATACTCGATTAATCGTAAAAATAATCGGTAGAATACTCGATTACTAAAATAATCGTTTATTGCAGCCCTAATTTACACCAGACAACTGACGTACACACACAGATAAATTCTTCCGCTTTGCCTCACATATTACAGAGCTGCCTGCCTGCAGCCACCACTAGGGGGAGCTCAGTGCATAGGAATTCATGGAAGCTATAATAATCTTTTTACACTGAGCTCCCCCTAGTTGCAGCTACATGAAAATGCAGGACAGGAGAAGGAGATCAGTGCTGGGCGCCCCCTTCTCCCCTGGCTCCGTAGCAGTCACGAGCTCTGCCTTTATTAAAGGTACGCCACTGCCTCAGGGAGTTGGAGCTGTGTGCCAGAAAAATCGAGCTCTGACCACTATAAAACCAGGTTAAGAAATAATTATCCATGGGCCTATAAATAAAGGGGCATTGTAGTACATATATATAATCTTGTCTGCCCACGCCAGTCTTTATAACGTCTTTTTGTGCACAGGGTGTAAACCTAAGTGGAGGCCAGAAGCAGCGGGTCAGCCTGGCCCGGGCTGTATACAGCGATGCGGACATCTACCTGCTGGATGACCCTTTATCTGCCGTCGATGTACACGTGGGAAAGCATTTATTTGATAAAGTCATTGGACATAATGGATTACTGAAAAACAAGGTACGACTTTACACTTGATGTGAGCCGTGAATGCAGCCATCATTACATTCTGCACCCCGCTAACCTCGCTGAAAACAAGTACAGAGGGGCTCTTCATCCGTTTGATTATCCCATGGGTTATCCCATGATTAATGGAAAAAATTTAAATCAGACATCATATAGTACATGACAACCTCCTTCTAACAAAGCTAGGACCAGCCCCGTACCTCACATGGGTCCAGAGATCTCCTCAGTCATTGTTCTGCTAGATTTATATCAAGCTGTAATTCAAGCTGACACCTTCGAGACAGGAAAGGATAGAGAGGGTTTATGTCCCTGTTGTATTTAGTACAGGTGCACGGATACAGGGATACAACTGCTCAGCAGTGAACAGGACCAGGTTTCTACACCTTTTCAGCCACTGGATGTAAGCATAAATGTTTCCATTCACTAACGGCAAGGAGAGATATTGAATTGGTGAATCTGTAAATTAGTCCATTTAAAGGGGTTGTCTAGGTCTAGAAAAAAGGTTTAGCATTTTTTTTTCCCCCCCAGAAACAGCGCCACCGCTGTCCATGGGCTGTAGTTGGTTTTGCAGTTGGATGAGCTGCAATAATAGACATGGTCCATGGACAGAAAAAGAACTGCACCCGTTCAGTAGTCCCGGACACCCCCTTTATAGAATATGCTGTCTTATTACAGGTTAATTTGCCTTTTTTCTGTGCAGACAAGGATCCTGGTGACACACAGCCTCACCGTCCTCCCTCTGGTAGACCTCATCGTCATCATGGAAGACGGGAGAATAGGTCAGATAGGGACTTACGGGGAACTGGTTTCCAAGAGACAAGACTTTGCTGATGTGGTATTAGCACCTGGAGCAAAGAAAGAAAGTTTTAGTGACACGACCTGTAAGTATTTGCCTATTTTTTTTGATCATTTATGTGAAAATTTCACAATAAATATTATTTTGCCTCACACAAAAAAATAAATAAATAATGTTTCATAAAGGGATGCTTTTGCTCAAACTTTATACTTTTTTTTTAATATTTACTGTATGTGACCTTTCATGGGATTTGCCAGTGAAATAAAGAAAACCGCCACCTATTGGGAGATAGCTAATTTACGTACATAACCACTAAGACTTCACACACAGGGTTTCCACCTCTTAGATAATGATGACCTATCGCTCAGATCAATAGGGGTCCAACACTTTTTGCATCAGCTGGTGGCACTGGAAACATAATAATGGATGGAGCCAGAATAGAAGGCTCTGTCCACTGTGAACTGGCCAGTCGGGTTCAGTCGAATGGGTGCTGAGCTGCAGCCTGCCGGCACAGACGCTGCACCTTGGATGGACCTTCTGCTGGTGCTGGTGTCTGCTGCAGATAGCTGATTGCTGGGGGCGTCATGTATCGGACCCCCACCGATCCGGTATTGATTACCTATCCAGAGCATAGGTCCCTTCCAAAGGTAGATTTTTGGCTTGTTTCTATAAAGAAATGCCTTCGGAACTTATTCTGTAAACTTCCAGTATTGCTTTTTCTCTATGTTTCATTCCCCCCCCCCCCCCCCCCCCGAGAGTCTGAGCCCCCTTGGCATGGAACTAGCTTAGTGTAAGATGTTATCACAATAGGTTTTTGATGTGGGCACCACCCCGGAGCAGGCTCACACATTTTTCAGAAAGATAATGTACAACCATGTGCCTCATATACAGTAGATTCCTCTTTTTTTGGCTCCAGTAGAGGACAAATGTTGACCGCGTTGACTGGTGGCTGTTTTCCAGCAGAGGGCAGCAGCGGGTAAGGCTACTTTCACACTGGCGTTTTAGCTTTCCGTTTCTGAGATCCGTTCAGGGCTCTCACAAGCGGTCCAAAATGGATAAGTTTTGCCCTAATGCATTCTGAATGGAAAAGGATCCGCTCAGAATGCCTCAGTTTGCTTCCGATCAGTCACTATTCCGCTTCGGAGACGGACACCAAAACGCTGCCTGCAGCGTTTTGCTGTCTGCTTGACGAAACAGAGCCAAACGGATCCGTCCTGGCACACAATGTAAGTCAATGGGGACGGATCCGTTTTCTCTGACACAATCTGGCACAATAGAAAACGGATTCGTCCCCCATTGACTTTCAGTGGTGTTCATGACGGATCCGTCTTGGCTATGTTACAGATAATGGAAACGGATCCGTTAATGATGGATGCATGTGGTTGTATTATTGTAACGGATCCGTTTTTGCAGATCCATGATGGATCCGCCCAAAACTCGAGTGTGAAAGTAGCCTTAGACGTGCCCTGGACTGCCTGCAAATCAAACCGGTGTGGCATCGGCCTTTTTAGCTTATGTACACAGCGAGATAGGACATTGTGCTAATTGTGGATCTGCAAAATACAGATACCGTCCGTGTTGCATCTACATTTTTTGCGGACCCATTGACTTCAATGGCTCAGTGGTCCGCATTTTATGGCCAAGTATAGGACATGTTCTATCCTTGTATCTTTTTGCAGAACAGATGTACGGAAGCGGAAAGCACTCGGATCATCTTTCCGTATCCGTACATCCATTCCACAAAAAGGTGGAATGTGTCCGGAAAACGCGGACCACAGACCCATTGTCAATGGAACCTAAAGAAAAATGTGGACGGCAAATGGACCGCATCTGTATTTTGCAGACCGTGTGCACGAGGCCTTATCCTGGCAGAAGCCATCACTGATGTGGAGGCCGCTCCTGTAATGGGTGATACGTGCTCAGCAGCAATACTCAGCGTCTGGTATTTCATCATTTTATTTTGCAGTGATTTCTAGATCATCTCTTTTTTACACAATAACCCCAGAATTATATGTTAATGTACGTTATGTGCAGTACTATTAACGTATACATTGATTTGCAGCAAGCACATTAAAAGATGCAGGAAACGTAAGAAGTCCAGGGAGACATCCTGAAGACGCCAAGGTTCAAAAAGACAGGTATGAAGCATATGAGAATATAATGGGTGTTGTTCCTGCAGACCACTGCAGGATCCTCCAGAAGGAAGATCCAAAAATTAGAAAAATATCAGAGTATTTTTATTTTTAACCTCTTAGACCCAATGCATTTGTCAGAGCGTTCTCTGAGGAGCCTGTAGGGCAGCACATGGAGAAGCTAGAGGTTCCCCATGTGCCTCCGTATGATACCACCTCTATACTGCACCTTATGAAACTACTTACATAATGCGACATGCAATGGAACATGCCATCATTTTTTGGGGATTCTCATGTATTCCTGGTGTCCGTATATGACAAAGACCCTCGGTGTGCTGTAGGAGGCACATGGATCTTAGCAGGTGGCACATTATGGATCTGTGTTGTAGGGCCGCATGTTTGAGGCCTTATTGTAAGCCATGTCAAATATCTGTCACTTATGGAGGAGTACCGGCAACTCCCTTTTGTCATTCTAAACCAAAAATTATAAAAATCTGAACATATAAAGCAAGTGAATTCATAAAATTGGGGAAAAAAAACATTTAGTGTTGTAGTTGTGGCATCTGATTTTCTCTGGTTCATATCTTCTCCAGGCAAATGTTAAGCGCCCCCAGGATTAATAAAGAGAAGGTCGCCACAGGAAATGTAAGTGCTGGGATTGATAAATGCTAAATATGACCTGGAGCGCTTTCTAGGAATATTTTAAAGGGAACCTGTCTCATTGAACATGGTGTCTGACGTGCAGGCGGCAGGTCAGAAAGCAGGAGGAGCTGAGCAGATCGATGTAGGTTTATAGGAAAAGATGCAGTAAAATCCCTGCTTATTCAGGAGTCCAGGGGGCGGTTGTATTCAGTGATTGACAGCTATCTATGCATACATGCTCAGGCTTTCAGTCAGTGAGTGACCTGCCCACCGCACTCCTAAACATAGAGTGAAGAAGGATTTTAAAGGCTATGGACACATTTGAGGGCATTTTTTTTTTATTATTGCATTGTACTAATTTTGAGCTAAAAAACTGTTTTCTCAGTAGGTCTTTATTTTTTTTTATTTTTATTTAGTCTCTTTCTTTGTACAGGGTTGAGATTCTCTAGTAGCATGCTCTGTGTTTATACTGTGTTCCATCAGGGAACTCAGCTGGCAGCCACTTATCTCTGATAAGGGCTATACATAGCCATAAGATGATGGCTCAAAGGGAAAGTGAGATGCTCACAGATACAGTAGGCTCAAACTTAAAGGGGTTTTCCCACTGAAGGTATATCACTAGGATGTACACCCATTGTCTGATCTGGGACCTGCACCTACACTGAGAACGGAGCCCTGAAAGTTATGGAGGGTGCACTGCGCATGCGCAGCCGCCCGCCATTCATTTCTATGGGGCCGCCCAGAATAGCGGAGCGCTGGCTCGACTATTTCCGTTGCCCCCATAGAAATGAATGGGAGCCGTGGCTGCTCAAGCGCAGTGCGCTTCCATTCACTCTCCAGCCACCACTCTCCCCGGTCCATTCTCTTTGGGACCCGCACCTATCAGACAGTGGGGGCATATCCTAGCGATATGCCCCCATTGTCTGTGATGGGAATACCCCTTTAACACTTTATGACAGAAACTGCAGAAAATGTTTAAGAAAGACCAATTCAAAATGATTTTTAGCCCAAAATGAGTACAGTGCAGGCATGAAAAAATTGCCCCGAAGGTGTTCATAACCTTTAATGAATAAAATACAAGTTAGGCCTCATGCACACGACCGTTTCGTTTTTTGCGGTCTGCAAATTGTGGGTCCGCAAAACACGGAAGCCGCCCGTGTGCCTTCCGCAATTTGCGGAGGCCCATTGTAGAAATGCCTATTCTTGTCTGCAAAACGGACAAGAATAGGACATGTGATTTTTTTTTTTTGCGGGGCCATGGAACGGAGCAACGGAGCTGCAGCTCGGATGCGGACCAGAACAACAGTCGTGTACATGAGGCCTTATACTCAATCTTTTCACATGAAATGATATACAGTCAGGTCCGTAAATATTGGGACATGGACACAATTCTAACATTTTTGGCTCTATACACCACCACAATGGATTTGAAATGAAACGAACAAGATGTGCTTTAACTGCAGACTGTCAGCTTTAATTTGAGGGTATTTACATCCAAATCAGGTGAACGGTGACGGAATTACAACAGTTTACATATGTGCCTCCCACTTGTTAAGGAACCAAAAGTAATGGGACAATTGGCTTCTCAGCTGTTCCATGGCCAGGTGTGTGTTATTCCCTCATTATCCCAATTACAATGAGCAGATAAAAGGTCCAGAGTTCATTTCCAGTGTGCTATTTGCATTTGGAATCTGTTGCTGTCAATTCTCAAGATGAGATCCAAATTCCCTTCAGTTTTGTCTTCAGCAAGTGAAATGCATGCTCAATCGGATTCGGGTCAGGTGGTTGACTTGGCCATTGCATAACATTCCACTTCTTTCCCTTAAAAAACTCTTTGGTTGCTTTTTTAGTATGCTTTGGGTCATTGTCCATCTGCACTGTGAAGCGCCGTCCAATGAGTTCTGAAGCATTTGGCTGAATAGGAGCAGATAATATTGCCCGAAACACTTCAGAATTCATCCTGCTGCTTTTGTCAGCAATCACATCATCAATAAATCCAGTTCCATTGGCAGCCATACATGCCCACGCCATGACACTACCACCACCACTATGCTTCACTGATGAGGTGGTATGCTTAGGATCATGAGCAGTTCCTTTCCTTCTCCATACTCTTCTCTTCCCATCACTCTGGTACAAGTTGATCTTGGTCTCATCTGTCCTTAGGATGTTGTTCCAGAACTGTGAAGGCTTGTTTAGATGTCGTTTGGCAAACTCTAATATGAACTTCCTGTTTTTGAGGCTCACCAATGGTTTACATCTTGTGGTGAACCCTCTGTATTCCCTCTGGTGAAGTCTTCTCCTGATTGTTGACTTTGACACACATACACCTACCTCCTGGAGAGTGTTCTTGATCTGGCCAACTGTTGTGAAGGGTGTTTTCTTCACCAGGGAAAGAATCCTTCGGTCATCCACCACAATTGTTTTCCGTGGTCTTCCGGGTCTTTTGGTGTTGCTGAGCTCACCGGTGTGTTCCTTCTTTGTAAGAATGTTGCAAACTGTTGTTTTGGCCGCGCCTAATGTTTTTGCTATCTCTCTGATGGGTTTGCTTTGTTTTTTCAGCCTAATGATGGCTTCCTTCACTGATAGTGACAGCTCTTTGGATCTCATCTTGAGTTGACAGCAACAGATTCCAAATGCAAATAGCAGACTGGAAATGAACTCTGGACCTTTTATCTGCTCATTGTAATTGGGATAATGAGGGAATAACACACACCTGGCCGTGAAACAGCTGAGAAGCCAATTGTCCCATTACTTGTGGTCCCTTAACAAGTGGGAGGCACATATGCAAACTGTTGTAATTCCTGCACCGTTTACCTGATTTGGATGTAAATAACCTCAAATTAAAGCTGACAGTCTGCAGTGAAAGCACATAATGTTTGTTTCATTTCAAATACATTGTGGTGGTCTATAGAGCCAAAAATGTTACAATTGTGTCGATGTCCCAATATTTATGGGCCTGACTGTATCAGTCTGCTTAGCTCCTTCTGATCCTGGCCACAGATTAGACACCATATTCAAAGTGATGGGTTACTCTTAAAGAATAAATCTGATGTGGTCCCATGTCCAGCATTAAAGGTGGCCATACACATTAGATGTATGACGGGGCTGGCGATATCCAATTCTGACACTGCGCTGTGGTTTGTGATATAAACCAAGACCACAATGCAGTTGTGAACAGAGCCTGAAGCTGGCCATACGTATTAGATAAACATTGGTGAACCAGGTGATTTTGATGGGACAAGCCGACCTTCTAATGTGTACTCCACCCTGATGGCAGATGATGGAGCCGATATGGATCAGGCATTTATATTTCAACATGGCTGATCCTTTCTTCTCAGGGAAATATGCAGCCACCAGAGAATTCTGTTATCAAATTTCTGCTTGCTCCCCGTTCACAACATGTATGCATGACCATGTATGGGGGATTGGGAAAGATAGCTGTCGGCCGATTGCACGAGGGCAACCTCTAAAAGCTCATCCAGATATTTGGTTTGGTGAGGATGACAGGATATCTGGAGAAACTCTATGCATATGGTTGTTAAGCTCGAAATCAATCTGTTGGTGCATTCTAATAAATGTCCTTTTTTATGTCTGTTGTCTGGTTTCTAGATGAAGATGTCAGTGGTGAAGAAGTACCTGCAGGCTTTTGGATGGTCTTGGGTCTGCTTCACCATCATAGCATATGTTGGACAAAATGCAATGGCCATAGGACAAAATGTATGGCTAAGTAAATGGACCACGGAGGCCAAAGAAGTGAAAGAACAGCCAGAGCTGAGGGACAGTAGACTTGGAGTCTATGGGGTGCTGGGATTTCTGCAAGGTAATGGAATGATATGTTACGCTGTGCATAAAACGCAGGTTGTGGTCTTGTATTATCTGTAGTAGTCTAAGTACAGTAAGTTGCTTTTGACTTATATTTAGACTGTTGAGAACTTTATAATGGTAACACATTCGAAAAATGTACCTCTAAAATATGAAACAGAAGAGGCGGCACTACAGGTCAAGTGAAGGGTGGTGGACCCACTTTTATTTCCCCAACTGCGACGTTTCAGCCCAACTGACTGAGGCCTTTCTCAGGCATGAGGCGGTGTGCTGCCTCTTCTTGGTCCGGGAGGATTCGCATCCACTACATCCGCTGTGTTTTTTCTTTGTATAATATTAGATTTACCAGCTATAAATAAATGAGGAGAGGAGAGTATAGAAATCTGGAATATACATATAAATAATAACACATATAACGGTCTTTTTCACTCTATAAGACACACTTTTGTCCACTTATAAAGTGAATACTAACGAGCGCTTCAATTATGGAGGTGCTCATTAGTACAGTAGGATCGGTAAGTGTAGCGCTGCTAGTATTAATCACTGCTTCCTGGTCAGCTCCGGGCGCCGTGCTGTGCAACCAATCAGATTCCACCTTTTATTTTCCAAAGGAGCTCTGAAAAATGAAAGGTGGAATATGATTGGTTGCTATAGCAACTATGCCAGTTCTACTTTACACCAGCTTGATAAATCAAACCAGGCATACTCAACCTGCAGCCCTCCAGCTGTTGTAAAACCACAACTCCCACAATGCCCTGCTGTAGGCTGATAGGGCATGCTGGGAGTTGTAGTTTTGCAACAGCTGGAGGGTCATAGGTTGAGCATGCCTGATCTAACCCATAGTACGTGTAAGCAATCACTATGACCTGACACAGCACAGCAGGAAGAGTGCTCTGGGTCTCCCGAGTGGCAGCGCCCTCTGGAGCAGGAGCGGTGAGTTGCTTTATTTATTTTTTGTCTGATCTGAGGTTTGATGAAGATTGGGGGTCTGATCTGAGATCTGATGAAAACATTTTTTTTTTTCTTATTTTCAAAAAAATTGTAAATATATTATACTAATAGTTGCCAATGAACTAAGGTTGGTGTTAGAGGGGTGTCTATTCTGACTCCTGGCACCCCCACCCATCAGCTGTTTGAGAAGGCACCTGCAGTCTTCTCTCCGACACGAAGCCCAGCGCTGTACATTGTCTGGGTTGCTTCATCTTCCTCACTATGAGATCACTATACTGAGGAAAGGAAGCTACGGATCATGGTAGTCCACCTCTGAAGGGAAGGGAAGCTACTGATCATGGTAGTCCACCTCTGAATGCAGGACTGTCATTTCATCTATATTGCACTAATGCTTCATTTGAAATGCCTTATTCATTGTAAGGTAATAATTTTCGTGGGATAATCCCTTTAAGGCAGGGGGGCACATGCAGCCCTTGATACCATTCTGTGCGGCCCCCAACCATCTGGTAACACACATGTATGCCTATGTCTTGTGGCTGCTCACATGTATTTTTCATGTATTTCTCCCATTAGATGGGAGTCCTGGAAGTGTAACTAGACATTCATGATATATAATGTGTTCAATATGCCATAAGTACAATATTTCAGTTGTTAATACACCTTTAAATTTAAATTTCGGCCCTCGTCATTGCTTTAAGGAGACCAGTTGCGTAAGGAGACTTGGCAATGCTCCATACGCAAAGAGAACGTCTTGCTAGTGCCACCTTCTGTAAGTGGCTCCCTATGAGTCAGTGTTCGACTTTTTAAAGGAGTTGTCGAGGTTCAGAGCTGAAACCGGACATATCCCCGTTCTCACCTAGATGGCCCATTTCATGCTCCGATGCTCTCCCTTTCCCTTCGCTGAATCGCACTGGAAAGGACTGTTTGCTTATATTTTTTACACTGCTAGGCGGAGGCTTCCACCTAGCAGTGTTCCCGTGATGTTACCGGCACTAATGGGCGGGCTTTAGCGCTACCCTAGGCTCTTTTACAGTTGAGACACGGTATGTCACTGGATCTAATGTAAAAGCCCTTGCCCTGCGTGATTCAGTGTGAATCGTTTCAGAGCGGGCTGTCTGGGTGAAAAAGAGGAAATGTCTGAGTTCAGCTCTGAACCCGGACAACCCCTTTAAGCCGTGGAACATGACAAGGGAGAATAGCCAAGCCATATAGCAACCTCTATACAGCTGTTCATATTATTTTCCAGTGCAGCATTGTCACTAATTCTCTATACACAGGTGGCCACCGTAAAGGGGTTGTGCAGCTTTGAGGCTTTTTTAACAGATCCCTGCAGCATGTTATACCTGTTGAAAAAATGCTCATTCGCACCTGCCCCCCCCCCCCGTTACAGCTCCCTTCATTGGTCCATACTATAAACTGCTGGACATGGGGTCATGTGCGCCGCTGCAGCCAATGACTGGTCTCATCAGTGACCTGTCCCCAAGTAGCAAGTGACCAAGCCACAATGTGCTGCTTGGGGACAGGTCACTGCTGAGACCAGTCATTGGCTGCAGCGGTGCACGTGACTGTGTTCATCCTCAAGTTTACAGGATGGGTAACCAGTGAAGGAGCGTCCAGTACGTCCCATAAACTGCATGCAAGGTATCTCACCCAGAATCCCACTCTGCATTGCTGAAGGGCAAACACCCCAAAACATATGTGTATGTATATATATACATTATATATATATATATATATATATATATATACATATAGTTTGGCTACTTGTTAAAGGGGTTTTCCAGTACTTTAATATTGATGGCCTATCCTCAAGATAGGCGATTAATATCTGAATATTGGGGATCCAACACTCAGCACCCCTCCAATCAGCTGTTTTGCAGTAGCTTTGGTGGCTGAAGTTGGCGCTGGAACTACACCGCTCTATCCGTATGTAGTGGATGAAGCTGGTTACTGCAGCACAGCACCCACTAAAGTGAACCAGCTCCACCCATGTGTGGTTCCAGAGGGATAGGTGTCCCTACTTCGATAGTTCTCTTTCTTTGGGAGATACCTTGGCATAGTGAATATGAATCTGTGTGGATAGTACAAGGTCTCTTCTATGCTTTTAGGGATTTTTGTCTGCTATGGGGCCTATGTGATCACAAGAGGTACCATCTGTTCTTCCCGTTTACTACACAATCAGATGCTGGACAACATACTCCACCTCCCTCTCCAGTTTTTTGAAACGACTCCAATGGGCCAAGTACTGAATCGATTTACTAAGGTAGGATGTGGGGTAATATTGGATTTGCCTTTGCTATAACTAGTCTGGATCCCTAGACCAGGGCTAATATTGCTGTGCATTATGAAAATTACGGTGGTCATAAATGGTTGAAAAGGGTGCACCGGAAAGCCTAAAGGCTTTGGACACCTTTTTAATTGATCTTTATTAAAAATATTCAATACCTTTTCTGCTACAGCCTTCACTTTCAGTGAATCTGCAGGCTGTTGCTTTCTGCTTCACAGTGAATCCATCAGAGAGCTGCTCTGATGGCTCAATGTGTAGCCCTCATCTCTGAACTTCTGACAGCTCATAGACATTCATATAAGCAGAATTTAGCTATAACAAGTGTTTTATTAGCCGAACGTACAGATAAGGTCTACAGATGGAGCCGTCAGAGCAGCTCTCGGACGGGTTCACTGTGAAGCAGAAAGAAAGGCTGTGGATGCAATAATAGTGAAAGCTGTAGAGGAAAAAATGTGACACAACAATAGAAAAACTGCCCTCAAAAGGTGTCCACAGCCTAAGAACTGGGTGGAGTTGGCTTTCCCACTGCCCCAAATTCTCACGCACTTGGATATCTTTGTCACTGATGGGTCCTCTCTGCGTCTGTGCGTTACATAATAGTACGTGGCAGCACCCAGAGAACCTCGGGGAGGAGAGGCTCTACCAGTCTCAGTGGTGAGGGTCCCCAGGTATTGTACGTTATTATTTAGGGAAGGGAGGATGAAAACTCCATTCAGAATTTCTGCAGTGTTCTTCTTTCATATTATCTGTAAGTGGCCTATAGAGGGGGACTTGACACCTCATTGTGTATACTGTGGAAGACACTGTGGCCCCCACTCATGCCATGGGGTGGGGGTTGAGAGAGAATGATGCCGTGCCACCCACTCACAAGACAGTAGCTCCTACCACACCCACAGTCAGCGCTCACATCGAAACGCTGTACAGGAATCTATAGCATGATGTGGACGGTACCAGCCGGGGCGGGCGGGGGCGCTGGGGAGAAGGAAGACGTCTCATTCCAAATTCCAATAAGTAATTTTTGTGAGCTTGGATACTGTGTGTGTGTATATATATATATATTGCAGTTGTTAACTATGCCCTAAAGTGGATGCATTTTCTAGGTATACTATAGTATAGTGTGTGTGTGTGTGTGTAATATATATATAATCTATGTATGTCTGTATTTCTGTTTTATTATAGGACATCTATGTAATAGATGAGCGTTTCCATTACTATTTGCGCACTTGGTTGAACTGCATGCTGGACGTGTTGGGGACCATTCTGGTGATTGTGTTTGCTACGCCACTGTTCTCAATCGCTATTGTGCCCTTTGGATTTTTATACCTTTTAATCCAGGTAAGTAGTAAAATACGATATTACAGTTATTTCTATTTAAGCTTTGACATTTCTCACTATTTAATAATTATGGTTAGGAGGTCCCAGAATTTTATTAACATTGTGTTGTTGTAGAAGGAACAGATACAACATAAAGAAACAGTTCACTGGCTCTATAAATCTTCTTTAGGCTGTGGTACAATTGCTCCTCCCCAATGTTCCTCAGGGGAGGAGTCAATCGTAGCCGTTTTTGTTTTTTGTTTCTGGACATTAATCAGAGGTGTAACAATCACCACTGGCCTAAATGAAATCTATCTGCAAGTGACAGCAGGAAGAAAGATCCCAGCCTGTATACTTTAATCTCCCCCTACAGCCCCCTGTGACCCTAATGATGTGGTACAGAAACCTTTGTTCATGTTATCACCCCCGCCATTTAAAGAGGCTTTATCTCTGTGTCACATATAGGGATTTATTAATTTTTTTACTAAAGGGCTGTGCTTCCAATCACCCCTAATGAGGCCATTTGATCAACTCCATGACTCAAATGTATTGGTCTTTTCAGTTTTGAGGATTTTCTGAAGATGCTGTATGTTCTTGGTGACCTTGCTTTATGCTTTGAGGCAAAATTACATGAAGGCATCCATGAATGTAAAACGCTTGGTGGCATTTTTATTTTTATTGTTCACCATCTGACAGAGTATGTCAATGAAAGTTGTACAAAATAGAAAAATATACAGTGAATGATTATACAACTATTTTACATTAAAAGTAATAAACCCCCTGCCCCAGTAAACCTCCCCCCCCCCCCCTCCCCATCTGGATGTCTGCACTTGGTGGCATTTTGATAATGTGCCAGGTGTCTATATGGGTATGTGAGTATAATATGACTTTTATAATTCAGGCTTTTTTATGTATGTCAAAAGTGTAAAAATTGCACCAAATCCCCTGGCAGTGAAAGGGTTCAGCCATTCAGATAGTGGCGGCGTTCAGCCCACAGTCGAGGAATTATTTATTTACTGTTATAAGTAATTATGTATAAAATGATGGAAATTTAATGGTAGACTTACTATATGTCCAATGCATATTTCTCGCTCGTATCATTGGGGGACACAGGAGACCATAGGGTATAGCTGCTGCTACCACTAGGAGGCGACACTAGGCATAAACAGTGCTAGCTCCTCCTCCAAGTTCTCTGCTCTGGGCGGGGGGGCGGAGCCTGTGGCAACGTACGTCAGCTAGACGCTAGACGTGCCTGCCTGGGCCTCGCATGCCGCTGCTCCAGTCTCGAATCTCTTAAAGAGACAAGCAGCGACAGCGCAGGCACAGTCAGCGGCCGCCGGCGCCCGGCGGGGGGCCCCTCCACTCCAGACTACTCCAGCCCAGTTAGTTTTAATTACATTACTTCGGCGCGGCGCCGGCCCGTCTCCAGACCACACAGGCACACAATAGAATTATAGATAATATAGTAGTTGAGGCCGGGCCGGCGCTGGGGGCCCCTAAGGAGTCGGGGGCCCGGGGGCAATAGCCCCCCTTGCCTCTATGGTAGCGCCGGCCCTGATTCCGGCGAGTGTATGTGCGCTCTCTCATGTATTGTAGCCTGCTCTCTTAAGAGTGCAGTTGCTCAGTTTCCTCAGGCTGTCTAATGCCAGTCATGATATGGTCCTGGTTCCATCATCACTCGCAGTTTTCCTTTTGTCCAGTGGCGCAGGTTGCTTTGGCTGCACTCTTCTGCCGCATTGCTCTCTGCTGCACGGCTGGGATGCTATTGATCCCCGGGGACACAATCTTTTCCTCTCAGACTACTCTCCATTTGTCTATGGTTTTTTATTTTCTTCCTCTGATTGGTTTCCGTTGTGGCTTTTTGTCCCCCTTGGCCATCCCTTATCTCTGTCTTGATGAGTGATCATGTTCCATACTTTTTAGTCTCTTCTCGCGCTGGATTCTTTACCGGGGAGCAGCTACTCGCTATTTTCTTTTACAAATTGGCCCACAGGGGTCTCCTCACGTACCTGGGAGATGCCTACAGGACTAGTCCTCTGCCAGTTGCCCAGTAATTTCTTCCAGTTTTCCCAGTTTTCTCCTGGTTTTGAAGTATCCCATCCTGATACACATTTGGTAAGGTCGTGTCTGGGTTTTCCTGTTGCTCGTTCGCCAGGTCTAGTGCATAACCAGATTCTACAGGCTCATTTCTGTTGAGTAGATTACTACTCGATTTTCAATGGGACCTATTGCCATGCGAGACATCCTGGGTTTCCAGTCCAGGTCCCCACAGCAATTCTGTGGTCCTCGTTATCCGGAAGTGCCTTCTGTACATCATCCTCAGTCGTCAGACAATCTTATCCTTCCTGTGGATATTATATGCTGCTAGCCACATCTTCTGAAGCCTCTTGAGTCCTCGTTTAACTGGGTTTTCCTCTTTTTGCCCAGTCTAAGACGCCGTGCGTTCTACGTTCTCTGGCTGGCCTTCCTGGTTCATGCTCTTCCTGTCCTATTCAGGGTTCCTGTGCTTCCTTTCCCCACATTTCTGTGCGGGATCCCATGGCCAGCCTTAGATTTGTTCTAGTCTTTTATTCCCATCTCATGGTACTGCTTTGGAATGTCCCATGGTGTCCTGTGTCCCCCAATGATACGAGCGAGAAAATACATATTGGTTTCTGTTGGCTTCTCCTCGCTGCTCCTACTGATTTTGTATAAACCGATTAGCTCAGTGTATGCAGGAGGGATATAGCGGAGAGAAGGAGCTAGCACTTTTTTTGCCTAGTGTCGCCTCCTAGTGGCAGCAGCAGCTATACCCTATGGTCTCCTGTGTCCCCCAATGAAATCAGCGAGAAAAGGATTTTACAGGTAAGCACAAAAAATCCTATTTTTTTATTCACATTAGACCTGTATGTAGTTTGTATATATGTCTACTCACGTCTGAGCTGTTAACGTGATGTTCTCCTTTGTTCAGAGATATTATATCGCCAGCTCACGTCAAATCCGGAGACTGGATGGGGCCTCACGTTCCCCAGTCATCTCCCATTTCAGTGAGAGCTTGCAGGGAGCGTCCACCATCAGAGCCTACGGACATCAAGAGAGGTTCATTGGTCAGAACAAGGATGTGATGAATGAGAATTTAGTGTGCTACTACAATAATGTCATCTCTAACAGGTAACGGAGAGCTGTGTGTTTTCTGACTCTTCTCTTCTAGTCACCATTAACCACTTAGCGCTACGCTAACGCCGAAAGGCGTCATCGCGGCGGCTCTCCCAGGCTACGCTAACGCCAATAGGCGTCATCTCGCGTGAGCCGAGATTTCCTGTGAACGCGCGCACGCAGACGCGCGCGTTCACAGGAACGGGAGGTAAGCGAGTGGATCTCCAGCCTGCCAGCGGCGATCGCTCGCTGGCAGGCTGGAGATGTGATTTTTTTAACCCCTAACAGGCATATTAGACGCTGTTTTGATAACAGCGTCTAATATACCTGCTACCTGGTCCTCTGGTGGTCCCTTTTGTTAGGATCGACCACCAGAGGACTCAGGCAGCTCACTAAAGTAGCACCAAACACCACTACACTACACTACACCCCCCCCTGTCACTTATTAACCCTTTATAAACCACTGATCAGCCCATATAGACTCCCTGATCACCCCCCTGTCATTGATCACCCCCTGTCATTGATCACCCCCCTGTAAGGCTCCATTCAGAGGTCCGTATGATTTTTACGGATCCACGGATACATGGATCGGATCCGCAAAACGCATACGGACGTCTGAATGGAGCCTTACAGGGGGGTGATCAATGACTGAGGGGTGATCACGCATATAGACTTCCTGATCACTTCCCTGTCATTGATCACCCCCCTGTAAGGCTCCATTCAGACGTCCGTATGATTTTTACGGATCCACTGATACATGGATCGGATCCGCAAAACACATGCGGACGTCTGAATGGAGCCTTACAGGGGGGTGATCAATTACAGAGGAGTGATCACCCATATAGACTCCCTGATCACCTCCGTCATTGATCACCCCCCTGTAAGGCTCCATTCAGACGTCCGTATGATTTTTACGGATACATGGATCGGATCCGCAAAACACATACGGACGTCTGAATGGAGCCTTACAGGGGGGTGATCAATGACAGAGGGGTGATCACCCATATAGACTTCCTGATCACCCCCTGTCATTGATCACCCCCCTGTAAGGCTCCATTCAGACGTCCGTATGATTTTTACGGATCCACGGATACATGGATCGGATCCGCAAAACACATACGGACGTCTGAATGGAGCCTTACAGGGGGGTGATCAGTGACAGGGGGGTGATCACCCCATATACACTCCCTGATCACCCCCTGTCATTGATCACCCCCCTGTAAGGCTCCATTCAGACGTCCGTATGATTTTTTACGGATCCACGGATACATGGATCGGATCCGCAAAACACATGCGGACGTCTGAATGGAGCCTTACAGGGGGGTGATCAATGACAAGATGACATCTGGAACAGTGGGGTTATCAATAACCTATGCATTAAATGTAAGTACATAAGGTACAGAATATATGTAAAAAATAATCTGTTCAGTTTCGCATTATTTACCCATAGTCCAGTTATTAGAGCTGTTATAGCAAAATTAGGAAAAAAAGAGTCTGCAGTTTTTCAGAGACAGCGCCACTCGTGTCTGCAGGCGTTGGCAGATATTGCACCTCAGATCCACACACTTACATGGGGCTGAGCCTCAACACCAGACACAGCCTGCAGACCAGAGTGGCGCTATCAATCACAAACAGCAGAGTCTTGATCACCCCCCTTCCCCCCTGTAAGGCTCCATGTAGACATTTTTTTGGGCACAAGTTAGCGGAAATTTTTTGTTTGTTTTTGTTTTTTCTTACAAAGTCTCATATTCCACTAACTTGTGTCAAAAAATAAAATCTCACATGAACTCACCATACCCCTCACGGAATCCAAATGCGTAAATTTTTTTAGACATTTATATTCCAGACTTCTTCTGACGCTGTAGGGCCCCTAAAATGCCAGGGCAGTATAAGTACCCCACATGTGACCCCATTTTGGAAAGAAGACACCCCAAGGTATTCCGTGAGGGGCATATTGAGTCCATGAAAGATTGAAATTTTTGTCCCAAGTTAGCAGAAAGGGAGACTTTGTGAGAAAATACAAAAAAAATCAATTTCCGCTAACTTGTGCCAAAAAAAAAAATTCTAGGAACTCGCCATGCCCCTCACGGAATACCTTAGGGTGTCTTCTTTCCAAAATGGGGTCACATGTGGGGTATTTATACTGCCCTGGCATGTTAGGGGCCCGAAAGCGTGAGAAGAAGTCTGGGATCCAAATGTCTAAAAATGCCCTCCTAAAAGGAATTTGGGCCGCTTTGCGCATCTAGGCTGCAAAAAAGTGTCACACATGTGGTATCGCCGTACTCAGGAGAAGTTGGGGAATGTGTTTTGGGGTGTCATTTTACATATACCCATGCTGGGTGAGATAAATATCTTGGTCAAATGCCAACTCTGTATAAAAAAATGGGAAAAGTTGTCTTTTGCCGAGATATTTCTCTCACCCAGCATGGGTATATGTAAAATGACACCCCAAAACACATTCCCCAACTTCTCCTGAGTACGGCGATACCAGATGTGTGTCACTTTTTTGCCGCCTAGGTGGGCAAAGGGGCACACATTCCAAAGAGCACCTTTCAGATTTCACAGGTCCTTTTTTACACATTTTGATTTCAAACTACTTACCACACATTTGGGCCCCTAAATTGCCAGGGCAGTATAACTACCCCACAAGTGACCCCATTTTGGAAAGAAGACACCCCAAGGTATTCCGTGAGGGGCATGGCGAGTTCCTAGAATTTTTTATTTTTTGTCACAAGTTAGCGGAAAATGATGATTTATTTATTTATTTATTTTTCCCTTACAAAGTCTCATATTCCACTAACTTGTGACAAAAAAAAAAAAATTCCAGGAACTCGCCATGCCCCTCACGGAATACCTTGGGGTGTCTTCTTTCCAAAATGGGGTCACTTGTGGGGTAGTTATACTGCCCTGGCATTTTAGGGGCCCTAATGTGTGCGAAGTAGTTTGAAATCAAAATCTGTAAAAAATGGCCGGTGAAATCCTAAAGGTGTTCTTTGGAATATGTGCCCCTTTGCCCACCTAGGCTGCAAAAAAGTGTCACATCTGGTATCGCCGTACTCAGGAGAAGTTGGGCAATGTGTTTTGGGGTGTCATTTTACATATACCCATGCTGGGTGATATAAATATCTTGGTCAAATGCCAACTGTGTATAAAAAAATTGGAAAAGTTGTCTTTTGCCAAGATATTTCTCTCAACCAGCATGGGTATATGTAAAATGACACCCCAAAACACATTCCCCAACTTCTCCTGAGTACGGCGATACCACATGTGTGACACTTTTTTGCAGCCTAGGTGGGCAAAGGGGCACACATTCCAAAGAGCACCTTTCGGATTTCACCGGTCATTTTTTACACATTTCGATTGCAAAGTTCTTCTCACACATTTGGGCCCCTAAATTGCCAGGGCAGTATAACTACCCCACAAGTGACCCCATTTTGGAAAGAAGACACCCCAAGGTATTTCGTGATGGGCATAGTGAGTTCATGGAAGTTTTTATTTTTTGTCACAAGTTAGTGGAATATGAGACTTTGTAAGAAAAAAAATAAAATAATAATAAATCATCATTTTCCGCTAACTTGTGACAAAAAACAAAAAGTTCTATGAACTCACTATGCCCATCAGCGAATACCTCAGGGTTTCTACTTTCCGAAATAGGGTCATTTGTGGGGTTTTTCTACTGTTTGGGCATTGTAGAACCTCAGGAAACATGACAGGTGCTCAGAAAGTCAGAGCTGCTTCAAAAAGCGGAAATTCACATTTTTGTACCATAGTTTGTAAACGCTATAACTTTTACCCAAACCATTTTTTTTTTACCCAAACATTTTTTTTTAATCAAAGACATGTAGAACAATAAATTTAGCGAAAAATTTATATATGGATGTCGTTTTTTTTGCAAAATTTTACAACTGAAAGTGAAAAATGACATTTTTTTGCAAAAAAATCGTTAAATTTTGATTAATAACAAAAAAAGTAAAAATGTCAGCAGCAATGAAATACCACCAAATGAAAGCTCTATTAGTGAGAAGAAAAGGACGTCTGAATGGAGCCTTACAGGGGGGTGATCAATTACAGAGGAGTGATCACCCATATAGACTCCCTGATCACCTCCGTCATTGATCACCCCCCTGTAAGGCTCCATTCAGACGTCCGTATGATTTTTACGGATACATGGATCGGATCCGCAAAACACATACGGACGTCTGAATGGAGCCTTACAGGGGGGTGATCAATGACAGAGGGGTGATCACCCATATAGACTTCCTGATCACCCCCTGTCATTGATCACCCCCCTGTAAGGCTCCATTCAGACGTCCGTATGATTTTTACGGATCCACGGATACATGGATCGGATCCGCAAAACACATACGGACGTCTGAATGGAGCCTTACAGGGGGGTGATCAGTGACAGGGGGGTGATCACCCCATATACACTCCCTGATCACCCCCTGTCATTGATCACCCCCCTGTAAGGCTCCATTCAGACGTCCGTATGATTTTTTACGGATCCACGGATACATGGATCGGATCCGCAAAACACATGCGGACGTCTGAATGGAGCCTTACAGGGGGGTGATCAATGACAAGATGACATCTGGAACAGTGGGGTTATCAATAACCTATGCATTAAATGTAAGTACATAAGGTACAGAATATATGTAAAAAATAATCTGTTCAGTTTCGCATTATTTACCCATAGTCCAGTTATTAGAGCTGTTATAGCAAAATTAGGAAAAAAAGAGTCTGCAGTTTTTCAGAGACAGCGCCACTCGTGTCTGCAGGCGTTGGCAGATATTGCACCTCAGATCCACACACTTACATGGGGCTGAGCCTCAACACCAGACACAGCCTGCAGACCAGAGTGGCGCTATCAATCACAAACAGCAGAGTCTTGATCACCCCCCTTCCCCCCTGTAAGGCTCCATGTAGACATTTTTTTGGGCACAAGTTAGCGGAAATTTTTTGTTTGTTTTTGTTTTTTCTTACAAAGTCTCATATTCCACTAACTTGTGTCAAAAAATAAAATCTCACATGAACTCACCATACCCCTCACGGAATCCAAATGCGTAAATTTTTTTAGACATTTATATTCCAGACTTCTTCTGACGCTGTAGGGCCCCTAAAATGCCAGGGCAGTATAAGTACCCCACATGTGACCCCATTTTGGAAAGAAGACACCCCAAGGTATTCCGTGAGGGGCATATTGAGTCCATGAAAGATTGAAATTTTTGTCCCAAGTTAGCAGAAAGGGAGACTTTGTGAGAAAATACAAAAAAAATCAATTTCCGCTAACTTGTGCCAAAAAAAAAAATTCTAGGAACTCGCCATGCCCCTCACGGAATACCTTAGGGTGTCTTCTTTCCAAAATGGGGTCACATGTGGGGTATTTATACTGCCCTGGCATGTTAGGGGCCCGAAAGCGTGAGAAGAAGTCTGGGATCCAAATGTCTAAAAATGCCCTCCTAAAAGGAATTTGGGCCGCTTTGCGCATCTAGGCTGCAAAAAAGTGTCACACATGTGGTATCGCCGTACTCAGGAGAAGTTGGGGAATGTGTTTTGGGGTGTCATTTTACATATACCCATGCTGGGTGAGATAAATATCTTGGTCAAATGCCAACTCTGTATAAAAAAATGGGAAAAGTTGTCTTTTGCCGAGATATTTCTCTCACCCAGCATGGGTATATGTAAAATGACACCCCAAAACACATTCCCCAACTTCTCCTGAGTACGGCGATACCAGATGTGTGTCACTTTTTTGCCGCCTAGGTGGGCAAAGGGGCACACATTCCAAAGAGCACCTTTCAGATTTCACAGGTCCTTTTTTACACATTTTGATTTCAAACTACTTACCACACATTTGGGCCCCTAAATTGCCAGGGCAGTATAACTACCCCACAAGTGACCCCATTTTGGAAAGAAGACACCCCAAGGTATTCCGTGAGGGGCATGGCGAGTTCCTAGAATTTTTTATTTTTTGTCACAAGTTAGCGGAAAATGATGATTTATTTATTTATTTATTTTTCCCTTACAAAGTCTCATATTCCACTAACTTGTGACAAAAAAAAAAAAATTCCAGGAACTCGCCATGCCCCTCACGGAATACCTTGGGGTGTCTTCTTTCCAAAATGGGGTCACTTGTGGGGTAGTTATACTGCCCTGGCATTTTAGGGGCCCTAATGTGTGCGAAGTAGTTTGAAATCAAAATCTGTAAAAAATGGCCGGTGAAATCCTAAAGGTGTTCTTTGGAATATGTGCCCCTTTGCCCACCTAGGCTGCAAAAAAGTGTCACATCTGGTATCGCCGTACTCAGGAGAAGTTGGGCAATGTGTTTTGGGGTGTCATTTTACATATACCCATGCTGGGTGATATAAATATCTTGGTCAAATGCCAACTGTGTATAAAAAAATGGGAAAAGTTGTCTTTTGCCAAGATATTTCTCTCAACCAGCATGGGTATATGTAAAATGACACCCCAAAACACATTCCCCAACTTCTCCTGAGTACGGCGATACCACATGTGTGACACTTTTTTGCAGCCTAGGTGGGCAAAGGGGCACACATTCCAAAGAGCACCTTTCGGATTTCACCGGTCATTTTTTACACATTTCGATTGCAAAGTTCTTCTCACACATTTGGGCCCCTAAATTGCCAGGGCAGTATAACTACCCCACAAGTGACCCCATTTTGGAAAGAAGACACCCCAAGGTATTTCGTGATGGGCATAGTGAGTTCATGGAAGTTTTTATTTTTTGTCACAAGTTAGTGGAATATGAGACTTTGTAAGAAAAAAAATAAAATAATAATAAATCATCATTTTCCGCTAACTTGTGACAAAAAACAAAAAGTTCTATGAACTCACTATGCCCATCAGCGAATACCTCAGGGTTTCTACTTTCCGAAATAGGGTCATTTGTGGGGTTTTTCTACTGTTTGGGCATTGTAGAACCTCAGGAAACATGACAGGTGCTCAGAAAGTCAGAGCTGCTTCAAAAAGCGGAAATTCACATTTTTGTACCATAGTTTGTAAACGCTATAACTTTTACCCAAACCATTTTTTTTTTACCCAAACATTTTTTTTTAATCAAAGACATGTAGAACAATAAATTTAGCGAAAAATTTATATATGGATGTCGTTTTTTTTTGCAAAATTTTACAACTGAAAGTGAAAAATGACATTTTTTTGCAAAAAAATCGTTAAATTTTGATTAATAACAAAAAAAGTAAAAATGTCAGCAGCAATGAAATACCACCAAATGAAAGCTCTATTAGTGAGAAGAAAAGGAGGTAAAATTCATTTGGGTGGTAAGTTGCATGACCGAGCAATAAACCGCTAAAGTTGTGGAGTGCCGATTTGTAAAAAAGGGCCTGGTCACTAGGGGGGTATAAACCTGTGGTCCTTAAGTGGTTAAAGGCGTCTAGATATTGATAGCCTATCCTCAAGGTAGTTGGCCAGTATCAGATCACTGGTGGTCCCATACCCAGCACCACTCAGCAACCAACAGTTTTTAGTTTAGAAAACAACACCGGATGGAGCTGGAAGCAGAAAGTATGGTCCACTGTGTGGTGGCCATGCTGGGGAACTGGTGGCCATGCTCAGTTGAATGGAGGCAGCTGCAGTAAGCCAAACGAAGCTTGACGCTCTTTTCCACTGTCATCTCCCATAAGGCCAAAGTCGGAGACTCCATGCACGTGTTTAGAGTTCTGCCGAAAGCTTTGGGTTCAGCTGACATCTATCTAGCGTCTCTGATAGATTTTTTGTTCCCTGCTTGGTTGGAAAGCTGAGTTGGCAATAAAAAGTTCTAGTCAACAGAAGATAATGTAAGAAAGACGTCATCAGCTGCAGTTATCATATGTTTTTATCTTACCTCAGGTGGCTGGCAGTGAGGCTGGAGTTTTTGGGAAATTTGATGGTCTTCTTTGCTGCAGTATTTGCTGTCCAGGCAGGTGACAAGATGACATCTGGAACAGTGGGGTTATCAATAACCTATGCATTAAATGTAAGTACATAAGGTACAGAATATATGTAAAAAATAATCTGTTCAGTTTCGCATTATTTACCCATAGTCCAGTTATTAGAGCTGTTATAGCAAAATTAGGAAAAAAAGAGTCTGCAGTTTTTCAGAGACAGCGCCACCCGTGTCTGCAGGCGTTGGCAGATATTGCACCTCAGATCCACACACTTACATGGGGCTGAGCCTCAACACCAGACACAGCCTGCAAACCAGAGTGGCGCTATCAATCACAAACAGCAGAGTCTTTTACTTATCTCGACAGCCTGTTTAAAATGGGGTTGTCAGCAAATGGCATTTATCTTGTAGACAAAATTAATACACAGCAGATACTAATGCATTGTGAGTGTCCATATTGCCTCCTTTGCTGGCGTGATTCATTTTTCCATCACAATATACACTGCTCGTTTCCGGGGTTATGACCACCCTGCAATCCAGCAGCGGTGGTCGTGCTTGCACACTATTGAAAAAAGCTTCGGCCTTTCTGGAACGCATGCGCAGCACCTCCCGTCCTGGCCAACTTGTATCCGTGCCGCAGCTGTGGCCATAACATCGGAATAGGCTGCCGCTTTTGCCATTAGCCGAAGTGAGACAACCCCTTTAATGCAGCAGTAACTTTTGTGTGTTCACATTAGATGCGAGAAGAAGGAGAAACATTTTCCCCTCAGGTATACTGTTCTGTAAGAAACTCAACCCCTGTGCCTCCTTCATTTCCTCCCCAGATCACACTGACGTTAAATTTCTGGGTGCGCAAAGCTTGTGAGATAGAGACTAACGGAGTGGCGATTGAACGGGTTTGTGAATATGAAGAAATGGAAAAAGAGGTACCCAAATTAGACTTTATATATTGGTGCACTATCTCTGCTGTAACTAAATCTATATCCAAACATTACCAGGCCCCCTGGATCCTGCCGAAAAGACCAGCTGCTGAGTGGCCAGACAGGGGGATCATTGAGTTCACAAACTACCAGGCCCGCTATCGGGAGGACCACGACTTGGCTCTCCGGGATGTCACCTTTAAGCTGCATGAAACAGAGAAGGTGAATTCTAGCAGTAAATAATATTCGGTTTATCTTTCTGATGGTTTATGAATATGATCTAGCTATACCTGGTGGAATCCGGCAATATCCTGATGTCTGTCGCACACCGTGCACAAAAACTTGTCTGCCAATTCCACCAGAAGTGGCTGGATCTGCCCACAAATATCTCCTGTCTATGTCCATCTAATGTCTGAGCTGTCAGGAACCCCCCCTACACTACCGTGTGATAGATGTTCCTTCTGGTATTTGCCTCAGTATAGTCACTGTGATATATGTCGCCCATACACTCCCATGTTAAAAAGAAACTTATATTGCACGGTATAATTTAATTTTATTTTTTACTGGATTCCTCTGTATAGAATTGCAAAGTCTACCAAAAAGGTGCATAGACATATACTGTCCAAGGGAGGCCAAAGGATACTCTTCGGGTGTATGGGGCCTCGGATACTTTCATGGTATGCTTTCCCTGCACAAACGCCAATTGGACATTACAAGATGTATGCCCTAGGGAAAACGAAATGTTGTATGCCTGTACCCTCTTACATCTTTTAAAGGGGTTCTCCAGCTTTTTTTTTTTTTTTTACCTTCTGGCCAGTTGTACCTGTGGAGAAATCTATAATCTTCTCCCTCTCACTCACTTCCAGCTCTCTTCACTGGTCGGCAAGTCGCGCCTGTCAATTTCTGCATGGACGGGGTCACATGCGCTGCTGCAGCCAACGCCTGTCCTCAGTGGTGACGTGTTCCCAAGCAGCTCATGACCCAGTAAAGACGAGACGCTTGGGGACATGTCACTGCTGAGGCCAGTCATTGGCTGCAGTGTTGTATGTGACCCCATCTGTATGGAAGTTGATGGACGGGGACTAGAAGACCAGTGAAGAGAGCCAGGGAGCGGATTCACATTCAGCAGATTTGTTGCTAAAACTCATCTCAATTGGGACTTGGAAAAATCTATCAAATGCTGCAGACATAAACTTTCTGATATATAGAACAGATTTTCAGCCACAGAAATTTCTGCAACAAAACTCCAACTTTTGATTATACCCTTGAGTCCCAAAAATGTTCTTTTATTTCGCAGTATGTATATAGGGGGTCATTTAATAAGACTAGCGTTTTAGACGTCGGTCTTAATAAGCCCCTGCTCTGGTGCCGGCCTCTCCATAACTTCAGCGTATCCTGCGCCGATTCTAAATGTAAGACGGCTTTCCTTGCTGTCTTACATGTAGACTATTTTCTACACTTAAAACAGGCGTCGAAAATGGTAAATGAGATGTTCCTGCGACCCGTTTCCTTCCCCTTCTCCACCCACGTCATGTCCCCTTTCTTAGACCTGGCGTGAGCCGTGAAAAGTCTCAGATTGCGGCGCAAATAACCTTTGCACCACAATCTGCGCCAGAAATACACCTAATATAAGCCTATTTCTGATCTTAAATGACCCCCATAGTCCATACTACAACTTATGTGACCTCGTCAAGAAGGAAAAAGATTTAATATCTTCCAATTCCTTTTACTTCTTCTAAAATAAAAAACAACCAAAGAGTTTTTAAGGATACAT
The DNA here is from genome assembly GCF_014858855.1 of Bufo gargarizans. Classification (NCBI taxonomy): domain Eukaryota; kingdom Metazoa; phylum Chordata; class Amphibia; order Anura; family Bufonidae; genus Bufo; species Bufo gargarizans. Next base: position 619,094,418 of record NC_058082.1, on the reverse strand, counting down.
TTTTCTCACCTTTCTAGTGATTGTGCCCAACTGCCCACACATTCTGCTGGGTAAAGGCTGTGTGCATTATAAACCATACGGCTACTGAGAAGTCATGTCATATCTATGTAGGTACAGGGAGTGCAGAATTATTAGGCAAATGAGTATTTTGACCACATCATCCTCCTTATGCATGTTGTCTTACTCCAAGCTGTATAGGCTCGAAAGCCTACTACCAATTAAGCATATTAGGTGATGTGCATCTCTGTAATGAGAAGGGGTGTGGTCTAATGACATCAACACCCTATATCAGGTGTGCATAATTATTAGGCAACTTCCTTTCCTTTGGCAAAATGGGTCAAAAGAAGGACTTGACAGGCTCAGAAAAGTCAAAAATAGTGAGATATCTTGCAGAGGGATGCAGCACTCTTAAAATTGCAAAGCTTCTGAAGCGTGATCATCGAACAATCAAGCGTTTCATTCAAAATAGTCAACAGGGTCGCAAGAAGCGTGTGGAAAAACCAAGGCGCAAAATAACTGCCCATGAACTGAGAAAAGTCAAGCGTGCAGCTGCCAAGATGCCACTTGCCACCAGTTTGGCCATATTTCAGAGCTGCAACATCACTGGAGTGCCCAAAAGCACAAGGTGTGCAATACTCAGAGACATGGCCAAGGTAAGAAAGGCTGAAAGACGACCACCACTGAACAAGACACACAAGCTGAAACGTCAAGACTGGGCCAAGAAATATCTCAAGACTGATTTTCCTAAGGTTTTATGGACTGATGAAATGAGAGTGAGTCTTGATGGGCCAGATGGATGGGCCCGTGGCTGGATTGGTAAAGGGAGAGCTCCAGTCCGACTCAGACGCCAGCAAGGTGGAGGTGGAGTACTGGTTTGGGCTGGTATCATCAAAGATGAGCTTGTGGGGCCTTTTCGGGTTGAGGATGGAGTCAAGCTCAACTCCCAGTCCTACTGCCAGTTTCTGGAAGACACCTTCTTCAAGCAGTGGTACAGGAAGAAGTCTGCATCCTTCAAGAAAAACATGATTTTCATGCAGGACAATGCTCCATCACACGCGTCCAAGTACTCCACAGCGTGGCTGGCAAGAAAGGGTATAAAAGAAGAAAATCTAATGACATGGCCTCCTTGTTCACCTGATCTGAACCCCATTGAGAACCTGTGGTCCATTATCAAATGTGAGATTTACAAGGAGGGAAAACAGTACACCTCTCTGAACAGTGTCTGGGAGGCTGTGGTTGCTGCTGCACGCAATGTTGATGGTGAACAGATCAAAACACTGACAGAATCCATGGATGGCAGACTTTTGAGTGTCCTTGCAAAGAAAGGTGGCTATATTGGTCACTGATTGGTTTTTGTTTTGTTTTTGAATGTCAGAAATGTATATTTGTGAATGTTGAGATGTTATATTAGTTTCACTGGTAAAAATAAATAATTGAAATGGGTATATATTAGTTTTTTGTTAAGTTGCCTAATAATTATGCACAGTAATAGTCACCTGCACACACAGATATCCCCCTAAAATAGCTAAAACTAAAAACAAACTAAAAAATACTTCCAAAAATGATCAGCTTTGATATTAATGAGTTTTTGGGGTTCATTGAGAACATGGTTGTTGTTCAATAATAAAATGAATCCTCAAAAATACAACTTGCCTAATAATTCTGCACTCCCTGTATATGACAAAATCACATGACCACATCCTCCAAGATGTGTGTACAGACCAGAGCCAGTGGAAAAGTGATTCTGGTACACCTACGTCACGTGTATGACAGCACAGCAGGAGTAAATGACCGATACCAGACCTAAGCTGGCCACGTCCATGCTATAGCCTCTACGTCCTGCAGCTATCACCTCCTGAACCCCATGTTCTTCTGATTTCTAAGAAAGGAGGAGTGTTATGCTGCTTGACAAAAACTTCAGTGTCATCTCTGGAGACCCAAAATGGAGAACTGACTTGCAAAATGAATTGCTGATGGCCAGGGGCGTTGCTAGGTTAAAACATTCGGGCCTGGGCCCCTGATGTTTTGTCCCAGGCCCTGAATGTCCTGCCTGTCAGCTAGATACAACTGTATTGCCATCCTCAGGACGGCAATACAATTGAATCTAATGCAGTAGATGATCTGAAGGACCTGTGGTGACATAACAGGTCATGTGACCAGTAAAATAGGCAGTGGTTGAAAAGGACCTGCGATGATGTCACCGTCATGTGACCAGTGCAGGAGAGGACGGCAGTGAAGAGGAGAAGTCCTGGGGAAGAAGCTGTGGTGATGTCTGCTACATGAGGAGAGTTAAGTGAAAGGAGAGGCAGAGCAATGCTGGGAGTTGTGGTTATTTAACTGGGACTGTATGTTAGGGCTTAAGAGAGGGATGTTATTTACATGGAACTGTGTGTTGGAGGTGGCTGGGGAGGGGGTCATGTTATTTACATGGGACAGAATGTAGGATGGGGCTAGTGCAGGGTGATGTTATTTAAATTGGACTGTATGTTGAAGGCGGCTGTAGGAGGGGATTATGTTATTTAGGGCAGGTTCACATCACCATTATGGATTCCGTTTTTGTTTTCCGTTATAACGGAATCCATAAGACGGAAGGCAGAACAAAAGCCTTCAGAGGCATTCTGTTTTGATCCGTCATAAAAGTCTATGGGATTTATAATGGATCCGTCTGGTTTCGTTATGCAGAACAGAAAAAAAGTCCTGTCGACAGGAAACCAGACAGATCCGTTATAATTGCCCATAGACTTCTATTATGATGGATTAAAACGGAATGCGTCTAAAGGCTTTTGTTCTGATATCCATCTTATAGATTCCGTTATAACCGTGTTATAACGGAAAACAAAAAACGGAATCCATAACGGTGATGTGAATCCGCCCTTACATGTTGGAGGCGGCTATGAGAGGGAGTGATGTTATTTACATGGGACTGTATGTTAAAGGTGGCTGATGGGAGTGATGTTATCTACATAAAACTGAATGTTGAAGGTGGCTGGCGGGGGGGAATGATGTTATTTACATGGGACTGAATGTTGAGGGGTGATGTTTACATGGGATTGTATGTGGGAGGCAGCTGGGGAGGGGGTGATATTATTTACTTGGGACTGTATGTTGAAGGCGGCTGGGGAGGAGGTCTTGTGATTTACATGGGTCTGTATTTTAGAGGGGGCTGGAGAGATGGTGCAATGTTATTTACATGGGACTCTATGGCGGAGGGAGGGAAATAGTATTATTTGCAAGTTCTAGAGTGATATCTATGATCGATGCAGGAATGGGGGGACAGCGTTGTCGTCATATGGTGGCACATCTTACTCTGCATCACCAGGATACAGGCTTCATACAGTGCAGGATGTCTGTGTCCCAATGGTTAGTGGGCCACTGCTTGTGCACCCCTATTCTGTTACATATCCTGATATACGGTTGCGTCGCCACCTTGGGTGTGAACTTGTCATAAAATCGAATGTTTCCATTAATGTATTTTCAGCTCGGGATTGTTGGAAGAACCGGAGCCGGTAAATCCACTCTCACCAATTGCTTGTTCCGCATACTAGAGAGATCAGGAGGAAGGATCGTCATTGATGGAATTGATATTGCAACCATTGGACTGCACGACTTACGAAGCAAACTGAATATCATTCCACAGGTGAGTGACCTTATACCGACCGTACTGAGATTAGGCTCCTGACAGGGTTGTTAAAGAGAATGTGTCATCAGAAAACGACCTATTGTTCAAATCATGTTTCATATGTTTAACATATTGTTAACGAATTTGTGTTGATATTTTTAATTTTCCATGTCAATATCTACAGTTAAACATAAACCATTCTGTATTGCAGTGTATGGTGACTTCAGCATTATCTGGATGGCAATGTGTAGAAACCACGGCACTCAATATTAAATTATTGAAAATAATTCATTTATTTATTCATTGTCCATCCCATGTAGGATCATTCGTAAGGCTAATGGCCAACAATATTGTTTCGGTCCAGCAGGACCTTGTTCACGGCCTAAAAATAGGTACATCATAATTTTAGTTTTTTGGTACAACATAAGTACGGACATATTTAGTACAACTTAAGTATGGACATATCACATAATATGGATGGGCAATATATAAATCTAGTAGATTAGAAAATTATCCAGAGAGAAAAAGAATATAAATACAAATAACAATAAACACAAATATCAATAGATGTCGAACATATGCATAAATATATATATTATTGTATCCTGTATGAAGCAGATGAGGAGACCATCAGCAAAATGAGGATGATACGTGAATCCAAAATTAACATCTTCATGTTGTAACTAGGACAAACGGAAGATCATATTCATGTAAGTAATATGTAAGTAATAAATACACTTTAAGAGATATAATCAGGATATAATCAGAGTACATTCAAAGAATAAGGATAGTGCCAGAGAACCAGTATAGTCTAATCAATAACGTATTTAACCAAAATATCATCAGCTCGTGTCAAAGTAATATAATATATTATCTCAATATGGTATTCTGGCATTATCTAGAATAGAAAAGAGGGGGAAGGAGAAAAAGAAAAAGAAAAAGAAAGAAAAAATACATATCAATATGGCTGAGTAATTTGTCCAGGTAGAGAAGACAAGGGGTTAGAAGCTGCAAAATAGATGGAAATTAGCAGGTAAGGTAGAGTCATGGTTATATTAAGCCTAGAGTAGCGGTATAATGTAGCAGTATATGTGGCACTATGAGCAGGCCTGTACGGATATTGGCATATCTGTAGGGGCTTAAAGCTCTGAGCGCTGGGCAACTGAGGCGCCAAAGACCAATGCGCAATATCACAGGAACAGGTGGAAATATGGAGCAGCGCTGTGAACAAACCTTTAGTGCAGCTGATCTGGAGGCATCGGGAGGACTCGTGGTGTATGCGCTAATTCCGGGTTTATGTAGGGAGCCCGGATCGCTCTGCGCGTGCGCCGGCCCTGCGGTGAATGCCGTAGTCTCGCGAGGACTGTAACGTCACTCGCGCATGCGTGTTGTCGCTTGATATCGGACATAGAGTGTCCGGTAGTCGGGGTGCAATGCGCAAGCGCTGTATATGATTAAGAAAAGAGGAAAAGAGGGGCTGCATAATAGGATTGATCAGGACTCAGTATATCACATATGTTATGTTGTATAACCACTATATGAGTTATGTGTTATAAATAGTGTCAATATCTCATCACGTACACTATCCCCCGCAGAACTAAACACATTATCTAAGGGACTCTCCTTTTGCCCGTCCGGTTCCTTACATTCCTTTTCCTTGGAACAGGATCTACAACGTTTTTATAGATCCATCCGACTAAAAGCTCACTTTGAACAGCAACCGCCAGAACCAATATCCCAAACAACGACCATAGCCTCAGATCTATCAATCAAATCCCTTAACCTGCGGACTAAGAGCTCATTTATGCCCCCTAAAAACTACCATGCAGCTGAGGCCTTCATTGACTTGGTCAAAAAAGATATAGCTAGTACTTTAAAAGAACCGAAAGATAAATCCTTATATATACCCCACAATCTTAAAAGTGAGGAACGGATTGCACTTAACACACTAAAGGAGGACAAAAGCATTACAATAAAATCGGCTGACAAAGGTGGAGCCATTGTAGTCATGGACACCACAGCATATATCGGGGAGATAAAACGACAACTATCGGATACTGCGACCTATTGTAAGGTGCCCCATAATCCCATTTTTCGCATCAGAAAAGAAATTAATTCTTTACTCGATACTCACCTCCAAATAGGTACCATTGACAAATCAACTTACTCCTTTCTACTCAATGAACATCCCGTCACCCCCGTTTTTTATACATTACCGAAAATTCATAAAAATTTGACAAATCCACCAGGCAGACCCATAGTCGCATCAACGGATTCCATCCTCTCTCCACTTTCCATTTTTTTAGAACGAATACTTACGCCCATGATTAAAAATACTCGCTCCTTTCTACTTGACACGACCCATTTTTTAACTACTATTTCCTTGTTGCAAAATATTCCAGACGACAGCATACTAGTAACACTAGATGTAAATAGCTTATATACTTCCATTTCCCACGAGAAGGGCATAGAAGCCGTTTCCTCACTCCTCTCAACTTCTAACTATTCACCTAATGCACAAACCTTTTGCCTCGCACTTTTGCGACTAGTCTTACAAAATAATTATTTTTTGTTTGGTGACGAATTCTATATTCAGAAACGGGGTACTGCAATGGGGGCTAATGTGGCGCCCCCTTATGCAAATGCTTTTATGGCAAAATTCGAGGAGGATAATATATACCCTAACCACCTCTTTCAACAGTTTGCACTAATCTGGCATCGATACATCGATGATATCTTCTGCGTCTGGACTGGTGATAATGTCTCATTTCTCCATTTCATTGAGCATATTAACAAACAAGATCCAGATCTCTCTTTTACCTGTCACACAGATCCAGAAAAGATAAGCTTTCTTGACACAATGGTTTTTAAAACTTCAACCGGCTCATTAACTACTGATCTCTTTAGAAAACCGACTGATCGTAACACATTATTACACTATTCCAGCAGTCATCCCCAGAATACTAAGCATTCTTTACCACGATCTCAATTTACACGAGTAACTAGAATAGTGGCAGACCCTTCTCTTCGTGAACAACGCCTTAAAGAAATGGCTAGTAAATTTATCGATAGGGGCTACCCCACCAAGTTATTACAAGAAGAGCTTAGTCTAGCGCAACAGATTCCTCCACGTCCCAATACAGTGTCACCTTCTGCACGTATTCCCTTCGTCACCACGTACCATCCCTTTGTAACAAAAATTCAAAATATAATCAAAAAACACTGGTCCATACTTGCACGATCATATCCCAAAGTGTCCGAATTCAGAAATCCGATTCGGATGTGTTATAAACGTCCAACTAATCTTAAAGATCAGTTAGTACACGCTGATATTGGCCCCTCCAAACCACAATTGAGACAAACCACTTTGGCTCCCCGTAAGACAGGTAGCTACCCATGCCTTCATTGTGCCCAGTGTACTAATATCATCAAGGGTAATAGGATTGTACATCCCCACTCGGGCAAAATTTATCAAGCAAGAGACTTCTACACATGTAGTTCATCTTTCGTGGTATACCTCATCACATGTCCATGCGGTTTGGCTTATGTGGGCGAAACCACACAGTGTGTACGCGATCGCATATCGAAACACAAATCTGACATCCGTTGTAACAGAACCGAACTTCCGGTTCCATACCACTTCTTATCCAATAACCATCAAATCAATCAGCTAAAATTCCAGATTCTAGAACATGTACCGCAAACTAGAAGAGGAGGCAACCGGATTGCACGTCTAAAGGAACGCGAGGCTTTTTGGATCTTTGAGCTAAAAACTCTTTCCCCCTATGGAATGAACAGGGATTTTGATTTTCGTATTTGATTTTTCGTCACTTTCAATAAATTGAGACCATTCCTCTCACATATTTTATATACTCTTTATCTCCACAGGTTGAAACCAATTGTTAAATTCCACTATTATCGATCGTACTGCAATGTTATATGTAATATGAATACACCTAAATGTATATACTAATTCTTTTCTTTTTCCTATCTTCACAGACAAAATGACCTTTATAGTCGCCCCTGACAGGTAGTATACCACCAAATGCATAGAGTCAATACTAGTATTAGTAGTAGTATTAGTAGCGGTTTTCCTTTTACAGGTTGTCCTTTACAGGTTCCTATTACAGACCCCTATTTATAACACATAAATTATCTAGTGGTGATACAATACAATATAACATATGTGATATACTGAGTCCTGATCAATCCTATAATGCAGCCCCTCTTTTCCTCTTTTCTAAATCATACATAGCGCTTGCGCATTGCACCCCGACTCCCGGACACCTTATGTCCAATATCAGGCGAAAATACGCATGCGCGAGTGACGTAACAGTCCTCGCGAGATTACGGCATTCACCGCAGGGCCGACGCATGCGCATAGCTATCCGGGCTCCTCACATAAACCCGGAAGTTGCGCTTCCACCACGAGTCCTCCCGATGCCTCCAGATCAGCTGCACTAAAGGTTTGTTCACAGCGCTGCTCAATATTTCCACCTGTTCCTACAATAATGCGCATTAGTCTTTAACGTCTCTGTTACCCAATACTCAGAACTTTAAGCCCCTACAGATATGCCAATATCCGTATAGGTCTGCTCATATTGCCACATTATATTGCTACATTATACCGCTACTCTAGGCTTAATATGACCATGACTCTACCTTACCTGCTAATTTCCATCTATTTTGCAGCTTCTAACCCCTTGTTTTCCCTACCTGGTCAAATTACTTAGCCATATCGATATGTATTTTTTCTGTTTCTTTTTCTTTTCTTTTCTTTTCTTTTCTTCTTCCTCCTCTTTTCTATTCTAGATAATGCCAGAATACCATACTGAGATAATATATTATATTACTTTGACACGAGCTGATGAAATTTTGTTTAAATACGTTATTGACTAGACTACACTGGTCCTCTGGCACTATCTTTATTCTTTGAATGTACTCTGATTATATTCTGATTATATCTCTTAAAGTGTATTTATTACTTACATATTACTTACATGAATATGATCTTCCGTTTGTCCTAGTTACAACATGAAGATGTTAATTTTGGATTCACGTATCATCCTCAGTTTTGCTGATGGTCTCCTCATCTGCTTCATACAGGATACAATAGTATATATATTTATGCATATGTTCGACATCTATTGATATTGTGTTATTGTTATTGTATTATATTCTTTTCTCTCTGGATAATTTTCTAATCTACTAGATTTATATATTGCCCATCCATATTATGTGATATGTCCATACTTAAGTTGTACTAAATATGTCCGTACTTATGTTGTACCAAAAAACTAAAATTATGATGTACCTATTTTTAGGCCGTGAACAAGGTCCTGCTGGACCGAAACAATATTGTTGGCCATTAGCCTTACGAATGATCCTACATGGGATGGACAATGAATAAATAAATGAATTATTTTCAATAATTTAATATTGAGTGCCGTGGTTTCTACACATTTCGATTTACCCTTTCCACTGAGCACCAACAGCGACACATAAGGAGTGCCATCCACTATAATTTCTCTTATCTGGATGGCAGGCCTGGAGACTTTCACTAGGACCTCGGCTGCCATGACAAACAGTTAAAGGGAACCTGTCATCAACTTTATGGGCAGTATAAAATGCTGACAGAAATGCTGATGTCAGCGGGGTGTCACTCATGAGCTATGAGTAAGTGGTTTCTGAGAACCAGCATCATAATCATTGCAGCTCAGGCCTTGAAAAGAGTCACATCTACCCGAGAAGAGTCCTGGTTATTCCTAATCTCCTGCTCTCCCCGACCATCTGCTGATGATTGGCAGTTCTCTCCTAGACAGAAAGGGAGAAAACTCGGTAGAAGACTGTCCGTCATCAGCAGGTGGGCAGGAGAGCAGGAATTCATGAATAACCAGGACTCTTCTCAGGTGGCCGGGACTCTTTTCCAGGCCCAGTCTGCAATCATTGTGATGCTGGTTCTCAGCAACCACTGACTTTTATCTCATGTGTGACACACCGCTGACATCAGCATTTCTGTCACTACTTTATACTGCCCACCGTACGGTCAGCATAAAGTTGATGACAGGTCCCCTTTAACGACACTCCAAATACAGTGTGGGGGAAGGTCTATCTCTGTCTAATGGCGTAGATGCCACAGCATTTAAGTTGTTAAACATCCGGGATTGGAATTATCTCCAATCCCAGTGTTTTCGGTGAGTGTCAGATGCACAGTCAACACCAGATGTGTATGGACCAGACTGTGCTCCTGACCACCCACCAAACCCCCAGCTGCATTATGGCCTATAGCCTAGGTGTAAGGGTGCATTTACAATGGTCCATGTCAAAACCACATCCGAAACTGCAGAAAAAACACACTCTATGACCAGGAGATGCCATTGTTTTGCAGTGTGGTTGCATGGCTTGTACACGTGGAGTCCAAAAAGGCCCATGTAAGTGCACCCTTATACTGCTTCCCCCTGAAATATCCGCTGTTCCCTGGGGATTTCAGAAGTCAGACTTGCATCAGCTGATCATCAGGCCGACAACAACTGTAAAAGGTGCATTCATGATTACAATTCTTTTAATTCCATGAGGAGTTTTAGAATACTCACTTGGGGGCACATTTATTAAGACCGGCGTTAAATAATACGCCAGTCCTAATAAAACCGTAAGCTGGCGGTGGTTCCAGCCGCCTAATAACTTTGGCGGATCCTGTGCCAGTTCTAAATGCAATACAGCTTCCTTGCTGTCGTACATTTAGACTTTTTGCTACGCCTGAAAATGGTAAATGAGACGGGCCTGCCCGCCCATCCCCTTCCCCGCCATACCCACTTATTTAGGCCTGGCATGGCTGGGACGAAGTTGCAGATTGCGGACCAACTTGCTGTTGCACCCAATCTGCTCCTGAAATTAAGCCCAATATAGGCGTATTTCAGCTTAATAAATGACCCCCTTGGTCTCCATAGCTGTCAGCCATTCCTCTCTCTTTTTCTAGGATCCTGTTTTATTTTCGGGGACTGTACAGATGAATCTGGATCCCTTGGAGAAACATTCTGATGCTGATCTATGGGAGGCTCTGGATATGTGCCATCTCAAGAACTTTGTGCAATCTCTTCCCAAGAAACTCTACCATGAGGTTTCAGAAGGAGGAGAGAACCTGAGGTAACACCAAATTACATGTTACTACCCTCCTTAAAGGGAACCTGTCAGCACCAAAATGGATCATAAACCGCCAGCAGTACCTTAACCCTTTCACGACCGCAATCTGTATATATACGTGATAGCTGCACATACCCCGTGCAGCTACCACGTATATAAACGTTCTGGCAGCTCTTTAATCCAAGCGCTGCAAAACGCTTGGATTAAAGCTTCTGCCCCTGCCCTGTATGCTGTCACGGACAGCATACAGTGCAGTAATGCCGGCAAGGGACCAATCGGAGTGGCCCCTTGCCGGCAATCGATCCGATTGGTTAGTCTGTGCAGACTAACCAATCGGATCGCGGCAGTGAAAAAATGCCGGTTTCAGGCTCTGATCTGCGCTCTGCAGATCAGAGCCTGAAAGCCGATAGTGTTCCTCATGCCCCCCGATCCTCCAAGCCTTTGGTGCCCCTCTGTGGTCCCCCCCTACCCCGATCTGTGCCTCGCTGATCTGTTCCCAGCCGGCGCTCATGTCCTTCCTCCTGCCCTGATTGGCATGCGGTCCGCCCCCTCCCCGCCCCCTGCATTAATTTTCTGGCCGCCCCTCCTGCCCCAGCCTCCCTCAATATTGTCCCTACCCCCCGATTCCCCATTCTGTGTGTGTGATGGCGGCGGCTCCATTCCTGAGCCGCCGCCATCAGCAGAGTGTCAGCTCTATGCTGACACTCTCCTGTAACCCGATAGATGCTGCGGTTGCGGCATCCATCGGGTTAACAGAGGGAGGGGGCTCCCTCTCTCCACCATCGGGGCTGCAGCACTGTGATCGCAGCGCCCGATGGTTGTCATGGCAACCGGACGCTTTGCAAAAGCGTCCGGTTGCCATGGCAAAGGCGTCCAGTGCTGCCACCTACAGGCAGTCTGGAAGTATTATACTTTGCAATGCAAGAGCATTGCAAAGTATAGTACAACTATCAGCCCCACTGGATCTTCAAGATCTTCAAGAACTGATAAAAAAAAAAGTGAAAATAATAAAAGTAAAAATAAATCAATAAATAAATAAAAATGTAAATAAAAAAAAAGACTGCCTTTTCCTATAATAAAATGAAAAAATAAAATAAAATACACATATTAGGTGTCACCGCGTCCGTAACGACCGTCTCTATAAATATATCACGTGATGGACCCCGTCCGATAAACACCATAAAAATAAAATTAAAAAAACAGTGCCAAAAAAGCTATTTTTGTCACCTTACATCACAAAAAGTGCAACAGCAAGCGATCAAAAAGGCTTATGACCCCCAAAATAGTACCAATCAAACCGTCACTTCGTCCCGCAAAAAATGATACCCTATTTAAGACAATCGCCCAAAAAATAAAAAAGCTATGGCTCTCAGACTATAGAGACACTAAAACATAATTTTTTTGGTTTCAGAAATACTATTATTGTGTAAAACTTAAATAAATAAGAAAAAGTATACATATTAGGTATTGCCACGTCCGTAACGATCTTCTCTATAAAACTATCACATGACCTAACTCCTCAGATGAACTCTGTAAAAATAAATAAATGAAAACTGTTCCAAAACAGCCAATTTTTGGGTCACCTTGCCCTATAAAGTGTAATAATGAATGATCAAAAAATCCTATGTACCCAAAAATGGTACCAATAAAAACCTCAACACTTTCTGCAAAAAACGAGCCCCTGCACAAGACGATCGGCAGAAAAATAAAAAACATATGGCGTTCAGAAAACCAATCCAGCACAATCTGCCTTCCAAAAACCGTATGGCATTCCTTTCCTTCTTCGCCCTGCCGTGTGCCCGTACAGCAGTTTACGACCACATGTGGGGTGTTTCTGTAAACCGCGGAATCAGGGTAATAAATATTGAGTTTTGTTTGGCTGTTAACCCTCAATGTGTTAAAGAAAAAAAATATATAAAATGGAAAATCTGCCAAAAAAGTGAAATTTTTAAATTTCATCTCCATTTTCCCTTAATTCTTGTGGAACGCCTAAAGGGTTAACAAAGTTTGTAAAATCAGTTTTGAGTAACTTGAGGGGTGTAGTTTCTACAATGGGGTCATTTATGGGGGTTTCCACTATGTAAGCCCCACAAAGTGACTTCAGACCTGAACTGGTCCTTAAAAAGTGGGTTTTGGAAATTTTCTTAAAAATTGTAAGAATTGCTTCTAAACTTCTAAGTCTTCTAACGCCCTAAAAAAATAAAATGACATTTCCAAAATGATGCCAACATAAAGTAGACATATGGGGAATGTTAAGTAATAAATATTTTATTAGGTATCACTTTCTGTTTTAGACGCAGAGAAATTGAAATTTGGAAAATTGTGAATTTTTCCTAATTTTTGGTAAATTTGGGATTTTTTCATAAATAAAGGTGAAATATATTGACTCAAATATATGACTATCATGAAGTACAATGTGTCACGAGAAAACAATCTCAGAATGGCGTGGATAAGTAAAAGTGTTCCAAAGCTATTACCACATAAAGTGACGCATGTCAGATTTGAAAATTTTGACCTGGACACTGGGGCATCAATGACCCTTGGTCATGAAAGGGTTAAAGCTGTTAACATGTTCCTGTGTAAGATGTCTGAGGCGCATGATCGCTGTAAGACAACTTTTTTTCCCCCCGCAGGTTGTATGCAAATGAGGCTTCCTTGCTTCGAGTCTAGGTCAGCACGCCCCCTAACCGTCCCCTCTTTTGTTAGATTGACAGCCTGCAGCGCGGCCGGGATGGCACAAGTCTCGTGCATGCGCAGTGCGCCACTGAAACCCGGCTAACAGCGGCAGCCGGAGACAGGATTGCGCCTTACCAAGGAGCACACCGCACATGCGCGAGACTTATACAATCCCGGCCACACTGCAGGCTGTCAATCTAACAAAAGAGGGGGCGGTTAGGGGGCGTGCTTACCTAGACTCGAAGCAAGGACGCTCATGCGAGATTTTATCTGTAGGGGCGTTTTTTTGGTCAAGCAAGTAAGATATGACTCGTTTCTGGTAATTAGCATAAAGGGCGGGAAAGCGTTATAGGGCCATAAAATAGGACAGGTTAGTCCTGAGAAGATTATGGAACGATCGCTGGGAACTATCAGGGTAAACAAGCATTAAAGGGGACCTGTCACCGGGATTTTGTGTATAGAGCTGAGGACATGGGTTGCTAGATGGCCGCTAGCACATCCGCAATACCCAATCCCCATAGTTCTGTGTGCTTTTATTGTGTAAAAAAACTGATTTGATACATATGCAAATTAACCTGAGATGAGTCCTGTATGTGAGATGAGTCAGGGACAGGACTCATCTCAGGTTAATTTGCATGTGTATCAAATCGTTTTTTTTTACACAATAAAAGCACACAGAGCTATGGGGACTGGGTATTGAGGATGTGCTAGCGGCCATCTAGCAACCCATGTCCTCAGCTCTATACACAAAAACCCGGTGACAGGTTCCCTTTAAGGTACATTTGGTTTTATATGTCAGAACATGGTGACAGGTTCCCTTTAACATTGAAGTTGCTGCATGCCACAGATTGGAGCTAGGTGCTTGAACATTTTGTCATCTAAGTGACACCCGCTGCGTCCTTAATTTTCATAACCTTACAGCTTTTCCTTCTTGGTGTTGCAATTTAAGGAGTGTAGTATTAAAGATACTGGCTACAGAACAATATACAAGAAGCAATGAAAGAGCTGAAGACTGCTAGAGAAAATCAGTATGATCTGACCCCTTTATTGTAGTGCAAGAATGTAATAATGGAGCAACAGCACAAATCTCTCCTGCATCCAGATAGGGCATCTGTGCAGGTAAATTTGGTAGAGCTAAGGGCTTATTCACACATTTTGCATCCACAAAGTTCTGGGTTCAAGACGTCAGTGTTTTTTTTACCGTGGTTGATAAGTTTTTCTTTCCTTGTAGTGTTGGGCAGCGACAACTCATCTGCCTTGCTCGAGCTTTACTTCGAAAAACAAAAATCCTTTTTCTAGATGAAGCAACAGCCTCAATTGACATGGAGACCGACAACCTTGTTCAGAGCACCATTCGCACTGCGTTCAATGACTGCACTGTACTGACAATCGCTCACCGGCTACATACAGTCCTGGATTCTGAAAGGTACAGATGTCTGATATCTACATGACAGTCGTGAATACTACATGATAAGGTCCATTTAGTAAGAGTCTTTGGCCGTGAATAAGCGTTCATACAAACAAAATTTGTATGAACGCTCATTCCCAATTGACCAATGTAAAGGTGCAACTGATTACCTATTGGACAGGTGATCACACATAAAACCATTGTTTTTCAGTAGTCAACTCCCTCCTGAGCACAGGTTAAAACTGATAAGAAAGATACAACTTAATCTCAAGAATTGCTTGCGTGTATGGGGACAGTGGGGAGGGGGAAAGCCAGGGCCCAGGGTGCAGTCCTCTAGTCAGGGCCGGCCTTTGGGGTGTGCGGGCTGTGCGGCCGCACAGGGCGCCATAGCAACAGGGGCGCTGGGCGGCCGACAGCTCGCAATGTATATGCGGCAGCGGCAGGCGAGGCTGCACTTGTGTTCTACCTCGGGGCGCCCCCTCCATCTCCCCCTCCCCTGTCTGACCTGATTCCTCCTCCCCTGTGTCTGACCTGCCTGCTGCCCCCGCCGCTGCCAATAAGAAGAGAGACGGGAGGAGGAGGGGAGGGGCTGTGGCCACTGTGCCACCAACGTTTCTTATAAAGTTATACAAATACAGGAGGCGGGTGCCGGAATCAAATAGCCGGCACCCGACCTCTGTGACAGGGAGCTGCGATCAGCGGCAGTTGAGTTAACCCTTCAGGTGCGGTACCTGAGGGTTTAACTGCCGCTGATCGCAGCTCCCTGTCACAGAGGTCGGGTGCCGGCTATTTGATTCCGGCACCCGCCTCCTGTATTTGTATAACTTTATAAGAAACGTTGGTGGCATAGTGCGCCCCCCTCCCCCCCCCCCCAACACCCCAGTATAAGAAACGTTGGTGGCACAGTGCGCCCCCCCCCCCCCCCCAACACCCCAGTATAAGAAACGTTGGTGGCATAGTGCGCCCCCCCCCCCCAACAAACACCCCAGTATAAGAAACGTTGGTGGCACAGTGCGGCCCCCTCCCCCCCAACACCCCAGTATAAGAAACGTTGGTGGCGCAGTGGGAAGTGCCAATGAGGGTTAAAAAAAATTAACTCACCTCCTCCAGTTGATCGCGTAGCTGCCGGTCTCCTGTTCTTTCTTCAGGACCTTTGGTGACGTCACTGAGCTCATCACATGGTCCATTACCATGGTGATGGATCATGTGATGAGAACAGTGATGTCACCACAGGTCCTTTGACAGGTCATGAAGAAAGAACAGAAAACGATCAATTGGAGGAGGTGAGTTAATTATTTTTTTATTTTTTAACCCTCATTGGCACTGCCCACTGCACCACCAATGTTTATTATATGGGGGGGGGCGCACTGCGCCACCAATGTTTATTATACTGGGGTGTTGGGGGGGCCCACTGCGCCACCAATGTTTATTATACTGGGGTGTTGGGGGGGGGTGCACTGCGCCACCAATGTTTATCATACTGGGGTGTTGGGGGGGGCGCACTGCGCCACCAATGTTTATCATACTGGGGTGTTGGGGGGGGCGCACTGCGCCACCAATGTTTATCATACTGGGGTGTTGGGGGGGGCACGCTGCGCCACCAATGTTTGTTATATTGGGGGGGCCCACTGCGCCACCAATGTTTATTATACTGGGGTATTGGGGGGGGCGCACTATGGGCCAGTGCACAGGTGCGGTGATCGGATGGATGTTCTCAGCTGGACACCGGCCGACACTGCGCATGCGCTGGGAGCCTCACCAGCGGTTAGGGTAGGGAAAAAGCACTGGCCCGTACGTAATTTTTCCCTACCCTAACCGCCGGCGAGGCTCCCGGCGCATGTGCACTCTGCTGTGAAATTTCCCTAACCTGTCGTTGTGCGCCTGCACGGCGCTGCACACCTCCTCACGTCATGTCCGGTGCGACCGGAAGTGACGAAGGTAGGGAAATCTCACGAAGTAGGGGAGTATAACATTACACCGGCCTTTGGGGTGTGCGGGCTGGTAACTACTTGGTTGGATAGTCAGCCAGCCTATGCCATGATGCCAGCAACAAGCAGTGTTTTTTTTTAATTTTTTTTGGGGGGGGGGGGGGGGGGGCGCCACAAGGTTAGCTCGCACAGGGCGCCTGAACACCTAAGGCCGGCCCTGCCTCTAGTAATGCAGAGGGTTTGGAGGACATGGGTCTCTAGAAATCCTGCCTTTCCCCCTCGTTCTATTGTCTGTATTGCAGAAAGTTACAACAGCCGCTGCTTTTTACCAGCTGTTGTAACTTGAGTCAGGCTATGTCTCTGTCTGACGGGATGTGACCGTATAGTGGAAGAGAGGAACCAACTCTGAAAATTATACCAACAAACTTCGGATTATTGATCAAAAGTGAAGAAATGTGGAAACGTGGCTGACTTTGTTTTATTTTTACACAGAGTGCTTGTTCTAGATGCTGGTAGAGTTGTAGAGTTTGATGAACCACAGAGACTGATACAGAAGAAAGGAGTCTTCTCAAAGATGGTGTCAGAATCTGGGATACAGCACACGGAGTAATCAAGCAGCTTCCAGAAGTTTTCCCGGACAGACTGTTCTGCATCAGGACATAGTGAATGTCAAGAAATCTATGTCTATAGATCACACAGAGAGACAATTGTCTGACCACAAATTCTTGAATCTACAGTCTGGTCCATTCTTGGACAGTTATGGAGTAGGTTGTAATAGCAGTTGTCTCAACACTATAACCCCTTTTTAGACTGATAGCTCCCCGCCGTTCAGCCGTTGTCACCAAAGAGAAGTTGCTTAGGGCCATACATTTCCCCTACAGTGTAATCTAGTTTTAGTATATTCAAATGAGATTGTAGGAGCAATGTGGGTGTTGCTGTTACACCCATAGGCTCTGTACATCTGCCGCGCCATCTGTACTTTGATAGACAGGGCCAGGCAGGGAAAACATCATAATGCATGCAGAGGGTACGGCAGTTGCAGAGGGATCAGAGCCTCTGGGTGTAATGGTAACGCCCCCGTTGCTCCTAGAGGCTCACTTGCATATATTAAAACCTCATTTTTCTCAGCAGTGCAGACACATATGAACATGGGACCAACACAGATGCCTTCAGCTGCCAAGTGCACATGTAACAGGTCAGCCGGTGTAATAGGTACAAATCTGCTGACAGATGCCCTTAAAGGTTGGCCATAAATGTTGCAATAATCTGTCAGACTATCCTCTATGGATGATGTCCATGTGTATTGTCCTGCAAAGAAAGATCAATAGATTGGTAGGACAAATTCCCCCTCCCCCTCAGTTTACCAGAACAGAGGGTGTATCTCTATGACGAGTGTATGGAAATCGTATTGCCAACCACTTGTATAGCTATTTGCACCTTATTTTGGGATTGCAGGCTGATATTACAGCGTGACTTTTTGTTAGGTTGATGTCTACACTTTTCACCTCACGACTTTTGGAGATCCACCTACAGAACATCAATCCTCAGCTTGGGTCTTCTGAGCAATTATTATATATAATGTTCCATCTTGCCTTACTAACAAGACACAATGGGGGAAATGTATCATTCCCCTATCTAGTCACTGTTTTTACGCCACCCTTGTCAGTTTTCGAAAAGAAGGCGAGGATGTGGCCATAGACCCCAGCACATTTATCATCATTTATCTCAGAAACTGGTGTAAATGGTGACAAGCTGGCGTAGATTTCAGCCCAGTGCACGGACTGCTGGAGGAGGCATTTCATTTATGATGAGGTCTGCGACTCGTCGTAAATTAAAAGCCTCCTCTGGCAGCGCCGGACCCATCAAGACCGGTGTAGCACACACCAGCCTTAAAAAAATCTGGGCCTATGAAGTATAAACTGGGAAGGTTTCCAATCAGACACTTTTTTTCTGAAGGTGCATCCTAAAGAGCTTATAGGACTGATTTGCCTGAACCTTACATGGCGTCCTCCTCCTCTGGTGAAGCAATATCTTATGTATCATGTATGGGCATCTTTACCTTTTTACGGCCCCAAAAGAAAATTTCATTTGACATTCTGGCTCGAGCAAACGTCTTGTAGATCTACCTGCAGAACAGAGATGTTCATGTTGCTGTGGAAGTGACCATCCCAACTATGGCATGCCCAGCAGACACAACTGATGGTGGATGCCGGGGCGGCTTGGCCATATACCCTACAGGGAAATTTCCTGCTGGGCCAATGCCCAGGGGGCCCCCTGAGCCCTCCTCACAGACGCTGGCCAGGTACATAAGGATCTGATGCTCACAGCATTAACTAATGCTAGGAGCCCCAGGTGCATGTGCACTTGGCCGGCAGCCGCAGATCCCTCCTGAATTCAACTGTATCACCACCCCCATGGTGACAGGGCAGTATTTTATGGGGTTTTGCTGGGGTGGTATTGCTGGCCCACCCTACTTCTGTTGTCCTGCTTTCTGTCAGTTCAGATTCGCCTTGGAGCCACTTTTAGTTTTTTTTTCAGGACCACTTTAAGTTCCCAATCCGCCACTGGGTGGATGCAAACTTTTAAGCTTGATAGAAAACATTGCAGGTTGACATCTAATTAGCTGTTGATTTCTTAAAGGGGATGGCCAACCTAGTAATTAGCCTCCCACTGAAGAAAATGGGATGTGGTGTCCGCACTGCAGTTTTTGGCATGGAATCCACATCAAGTTCAAGTGACAAAGGGGCTTTCACTTGGAAGGTTTTACCACGGAATTTTGGAGTGAACAGCCGTACCGAAATTTTGCTGAAATCCGACCAGCAGCCGCGTCCTTTCTGACTCCCATTTATTTCAATGGGAGTCAACGCTGAGGATCGCGGACAAGATTCCTGCTCTGGAGCAAAGTTATCTATGAGTGTGTTCTGAACGCATACAGGAATACTTTACCTGTGCTTCTTCCATGCCCTGGAACTAGGGTGGTGGAAGAGGACAACATAATGAAGAGTATGTTCTGATCCAGATCAGTAGAAAAAATCCCCTTGCTTTTATTTATAGAAACAGCTGATTTTTTTAAAATTACTTTTAGGTCTCATGCACACGACCGTTGTTTCTTTCCGCGTCTGTTCCACCGATTTTAGCGTTTTTGATGCAGACCCATTCATTTCTATGGAGCCGTTGAAAATGCGGATAGTCCACCGTTTGTTATCCGCGTCTGTGGTTCCGGTCCGTCAAAAAAAATATAACCTGTCCTATTCTTGTCCGCGAAAAACGGTTCGCGGACCTATTCAAGTCAATGGGACTGCCAAAAATGCGGATGCACAACCGTCTGTCATCCGCGTCCGTTTTTGTAGAATCAGTATCCTGGGTGGAGATATTAAAATTACACTTTTTTTACTTTCCTTTTTTTTGGGTGGTCCGCCCCAAAAAACAGAAGATACACAGAAACAACGGGGAAAAAAACAGCAACGGACAACGTAAACGGATCCCCAATTTGCGGAACGGAAAACAACAACGGTCGTATGCATGAGGCCTTAGTGTGGGCATTTTATTTGATGTGTAATCATTGCAGCCGCTGTCAGGATTTATTACTCTGTTAGAGTTGTCTCAGGGATCAATTATTGGAGAAAAATGTAAATGCAATATGTTAAACACTCCTGAATAAAATTAACTATTTTTTAAATCATTTTTAGATTTTTCTTTCTGAAATTAAACTGTTAAGTTCTACCGAAAAATCTCCGCCTGACCCTGAGCATGATCACCCAAACAAACAGGCCTCGTTCACATTTCCGCTTTTCACTGATATGTGCTATCCGCATTTTCCACAGACAGCACATGTACCCATTGCTTTTATTGTGTCCGTTCACACACACCAGTATTTATTTATTTTTACTGACGACATACACTACTTTGGTCCATGATGTGGACCAAACAAACCTACTGAAGTCTGTGAAAAAACATCACACAACACAGATGGCATCCGTGTTTGGTCCGTTTTTCGCTGACCACTGAGATTCTCTGGAAATTAATTTTCATCTGAGCAGTGTCCGTGGAATACAGATGACACACAGAGGGCAAAAAACGGGCACACAGACCAAACACGGATCCTTCACGGATGAAATACGTACTGATTTGATGTCAAACGAACACAGAAATGTGATCAAAGCCGTTTCGCACAAATGTATTGAAATCTGTCTATATTCTGTCTCCGAAAAATGCGTGGATTCCTGGTGATATACTATCAAGATTGTCATCAGTATTGCTTCAGTAATTCATCCGGATTTCCCACTCATGGTTTTGGCTCACAATCACTGATGGAAATCACTGACCAAACACTGACTGTGTGAAAGCGGCCTGCATCAGATCTATAGATACATGGCATGTATTACATGATATGTAATAAGTGGACTGTTTTAAACTGTGAACTCTAAGGCCTCGTTCACACTTCAGTGTTTGGTCAGTGATTTCCATCAGTGATTTGTGAGCCAAAACCAGAAGTGGAGCCTCCACAGACATGAGGTAGAAGGGAAAGATCTGCTCCTGTTCTGTGTTTAGAGTTGCACCTGGTTTTGGCTCACAAATCACTGATGGAAATCACTGACCAAACACTGAAGTGTGAACGAGGCCTAATAATTTCAGCAGGCACAAAAGGGGGACGTGTCAGAAGCTAAACCTGATGGGCGGAGGTCCAACTATTAGGAGTCAGGACCCCTCACACTATCCTTAGAATGAAGGGGCTACAGAGCTAGTGAAAGGGGTTCTGTAGCTTTTTCCATAGATCATCAGTAAGAAAAAGCTATAGAACCGCTTTCATAGCTCTGTAGCCCCTAGATAGGTCATCAGCATCCAATCGGCAAGGGTCCCGGGTGTCGCGTCCAGGCCAGTGATACTAGTAATGATGTCACTGGGCTTGCGGGAAACAGCGACAAGGCCTCGGCGCTACTGCCAGCGCCACTGCTTTCTCAAACAGCTGATCGGCGGGGGTCCCGGGTGTCGGACTCCGCCAATCAGAGGATAGATCATCAGTAAGAAAAAGCTACAGAACCCCTTTAAGTGAATTCATTAGTTTTTATGAGGTGATTAGAAACCTGGACAGATGAGCGTCTGTGGATATAGTATTTTTGGACTTTGCAAAGGCATTTGATACTGTCCCTCACAGGTGTTTCATAGATGATTTAAAGGGGTTGTCCTGCTGTTTATATTGATGACTTATCGTCAGGATAGGTCATCAATATCTGATCAGCTGTTTGAAGAGGCGGCGGCACTTCATGCGAGCACTGCGTTCTGTTCCTTACACTGTACTTCATCTCAGAAGTGCAGTGCAATACAAGTACCCGCTCCATTCCATTCACGGCGAACTTTGCTCGTTCGCGATTCGCTGAACATGCGAACATATGGCGATATTTGCACGCGCCATATTTTTTTGCATAGCGCCGAACTTTCACCCATGACACATCCATCAGGTGGGACATTTGAGAGGATTCAGCACATGGACATACCCCCTACCCTATAAATAGGCCTGATCTGGCCGCTATTTTATTTTCAGTCTTTTGCCAGTGTAAGGAGAGGTTGCTGTGTGGAGCAGGGACACAAATCGCTATCAAATAGGGCCCCAAAAGTCCTTTTAAGGACTGGTATAGGTGTGCTATCGATAGGTGTGACATACTGAGGGGTGTGATATACTTTTTAACATAGAAAGTATATTATAGTGCATTTGTATTGTGCAGCATTTGTGTGCAGTTCTGCTGCGATATCGCAGCTATATAGAGGGACAAACGCCATTGGAACAATTAATTGCAACTGATGTGATATACCAGTTGCCCCCCAAAATAACTGATTGAGGCAGGGGTGTGATATACCTAAGTTATAATTTCTATGTACTGCATTTGTATTGTGCAGCAGTTGTGTGCGGTTCTGCTGAGATACCGCAGCTATACAGAGGGACAAACGCTATTGGAACAACTAATTATAACTGGTGTGCTAAACCTGTTGCCCCCCAAAAAACTGATTAAGGGGTTTGATATACCTGCTTCCAGAAAATAATCATTAAGAGGTTCTATATACCTGCTTCCACAAATACTGCTCTTCTATAGGGACTTTGTCACAGGGTCATTTTGAAAATGACAGGCAGAGAAAGAGGCAGACTGTTCCGCAGGGGTCGGGCAGGTGCACCAGGCCGGAGACTAAGACCCCTTTCACACGGGCGAGTTTTCCGCGCGGGTGCAATGCGTGACGTGAACGCATTGCACCCGCACTGAATCCTGACCCATTCATTTCAATGGGTCTGTGTACATGAGCAATGTTTTTCACGCATAAGTTCTGCATTGCGTGAAAATCGCAGCATGTTCTATATTCTGCGTTTTTCACGCAGCCCTGACCCAATAGAAGTGAATGCGTGAAAAAACACATTGCATCCGCAAGCAAGTGCGGGTGCGATGCGTTTTTCACTGATGGTTGCTAAGAGATGTTGTCTGTAAACCTTCAGTTTTTTATCACGCGCATGAAAAATGCATCAAAACGCATTGCACCCGCGCGGAAAAAACCTGAACAACTAAACGCAATCACAGACAAAACTGACTGAACTTGCTTGCAAAATAGTTTGAGTTTCACTGAACGCACCCTGAACGCATCCGGACCTAATCTGTCACGCTCATGTGATAGAGGCCTAAGTGTGAAGTTGGAGAAGGCGCATGCGATTACATCAAAGGATGCACCAGACTTGGTTGAGTGGCTCACTCAGCCTTCTGCTTCTGCACCCTCCTCATCCTCTGTATCTGCACCCTCCTCACTCTCTGCTGTGTGCACCCCCAAAGACACCTCCACCATAGCCCCTCCATGCGAGTCAGAGGAATTATTTTCCCATCCATTCCCAGACCTTACCGATGCGCAGCCATTCTTGGCATCGGATCAGGAAGACGAGGTATCAACGGTCGCCGCCCAGCGGTCTGATGACAGTACCCAGATCAACCCAAGGAGGCTGGTCCCTGCTGTTGCTGCCTACTCCAAGATCTCTAATGTCAGTGGTGGTGAAGGGGACGATGATGACGTGTGGATGGACGTCACATCGGTGCCCACAAGAGGAGGAGGGAGGAGAGGCAGGCAGAACTCGCAGTACACAGCAGGCAAAAAGCAGACTGCTAATAGAATGTGTCAGCAGATAAGAACCATTTGGCCCATCTAGTCTGCCCAATATATCTGAATCCTATGAATAGTCCCTGGCCCTATCTTATATGAAGGATAGCCTTATGCCTATCCCATGCATGCTTAAACTCCTTCACTGTATTTGCAGCTGCCACTTCTGCAGGAAGGCTATTCCATGCATCCACTACTCTCTCAGTAAAGTAATACTTCCTTATATTACTTTTAAACCTTTGCCCCTCTAATTTAAAACTGTGTCCTCTTGTGGTAGTTTTTCTTCTTTTAAATATTCTCTCCTCCGTTACCGAGTTGATTCCCTTTATGTATTTAAAAGTTTCTATCATATCCCCTCGGTCTCTTCTTTCTTCCAAGCTATACATATTAAGGTCTTTTAACCTTTCCTGGTAAGTTTTATCCTGCAATCCATGTACTAGTTTAGTAGCTCTTCTCTGAACTCTCTCTAGAGTATCTACAGACGTGGACAAAATTGTTGGTACCCTTTGGTCAATGAAAGAAAAAGTCACAATGGTCACAGAAATAACTTTAATCTGACAAAAGTAATAATAAATTAAAATTCTATAAATGTTAACCAATGAAAGTCAGACATTGTTTTTCAACCATGCTTCAACAGAATTATGTAAAAAAATAAACTCATGAAACAGGCATGGACAAAAATGATGGTACCCCTAGAAAACACAGAACATAATGTGACCAAAGGGACATGTTAATTCAAGGTGTGTCCACTAATTAGCATCACAGGTGTCTACAACCTTGTAATCAGCCATTGGGCCTATATATATGGCTCCAGGTAATCACTGTGTTGTTTGGTGATATGGTGTGTACCACACTCGACATGGACCAGAGGAAGCAAAGGAAAGAGCTGTCTCAAGAGATCAGAAAGAAAATTATAGACAAGCATGTTAAAGGTAAAGGCTATAAGACCATCTCCAAGCAACTAGATGTTCCTGTGAGTACAGTTGCACATATTATTCATAAGTTTAAGATCCATGGGACTGTAGCCAACCTCCCTGGACGTGGCCGCAGGAGGAAAATTGATGACAAATCTAAGAGACGGATAATCCGAATGGTAACAAAAGAGCCTAGAAAGACTTCTAAAGAGATTCAAGGTGAACTTCATGCTCAAGGAACATCAGTGTCAGATCGCACCATCCGTCGTTGTTTGAGCCAAAGTGGACTACATGGGAGACGACCAAGGAGGACACCATTGTTGAAAACGAATCATAAAAAAGCAAGACTGGAATATGCCAAACTACATGTTGACAAGCCACAAAGCTTCTGGGAGAATGTCCTGTGGACAGATGAGACAAAAATCGAAGTTTTTGCCAAGGCACATCAGCTGTATGTTCACAGACGAAAAAATGAAGCATATCAAGAAAAGAACACTGTCCCTACTGTGAAACATGGAGGAGGCTCTGTTATGTTCTGGGGCTGCTTTGCTGCGTCTGGCACAGGGTGTCTTGAATCTGTGCAGGGTACAATGAAATCTCAAGACTATCAAGGAATTCTAGAGAGAAATGTACTAGCCAGTGTCAGAAAGCTTGGTCTCAGTCGCAGGTCATGGGTCTTGCAACAGGACAATGACCCAAAACACACCGCTAAAAACACCCAAGAATGGCTAAGAGGAAAAAATTGGACTATTCTAAAGTGGCCTTCTATGAGCCCTGACCTCAATCCTATTGAGCATCTTTGGAAGGAGCTGAAACATGCAGTCTGGAAAAGGCACCCTTCAAACCGGACACAACTGGAGCAGTTTGCTCATGAGGAGTGGGCCAAAATACCTGCTGAGAGGTGCAGATGTCTCATTGACAGTTACAGGAAGCGTTTGATTGCAGTGATTGCCTCAAAAGGTTGCGCAACAAAATATTAAGTTAGGGGTACCATCATTTTTGTCCATGCCTGTTTCATGAGTTTATTTTTTTACATAATTCTGTTGAAGCATGGTTGAAAAACAATGTCTGACTTTCATTGGTTAACATTTATAGAATTTTAATTTATTATTACTTTTGTCAGATTAAAGTTATTTCTGTGACCATTGTGACTTTTTCTTTCATTGACCAAAGGGTACCAACAATTTTGTCCACGTCTGTATATCCTTCTGGAGATTTGGCCTCCAGTACTGCGCACAATACTCCAAGTGAGGTCTCACCAGTGTTCTGTACAGCGGCATAAGCACTTCACTCTTTCTACTGCTTATACCTCTCCCTATACATCCAAGCATTCTGCTGGCATTTCGTGCTGCTCTATTACATTGTCTTCCCACCTTTAAGTCTTCTGAAATAATTACTTCTAAATCCCTTTCTTCAGATACTGAGGTCAGGACTGTGTCACTGATTGTATATTCTGCCCTTGGGTTTTTACGCCCCAGGTGCATTATCTTGCACTTATCCACATTAAATTTCAGTTGCCAGAGTTCTGACCATTCTTCTAGTTTTCCTAAATCCTTTTCCATTTGGCGTTTCCCTCCAGGAACATCAACCCTGTTACATATCTTTGTGTCATGAGCAAAAAGACAAGCCTTTCCATCGAGGCCTTTTGCAATATCACTTATGAAGATATTAAACAAAATTGGTCCCAGTACAGATCCCTGTGGAACCCCACTGGTAACATGACCTTGTTTTGAATGTTCTCCATTGACTACAACCCTCTGTTGTCTGTCACTCAGCCACTGCCTAATCCACTCAACAATATGGGAGTCCATGCTCAATGTCTGCAGTTTATTGATAAGTCTTCTGTGTGGGACAGTGTCAAAAGCCTTACTAAAATCTAGATATGCGATGTCTACTGCACCTCCACCGTCTATTATTTTAGTCACCCAGTCAAAAAAATCTATAAGATTTGTTTGACATGATCTCCCTGAAGTAAACCCATGTTGTTTTTCATCTTGCAATCCATGGGATTTTAGATGTTCCACAATCCTATCCTTTAATAGGGTTTCCATTAATTTGCCTACTATTGATGTCAGACTCACTGGTCTATAGTTGCTCGATTCCTCCCTACTACCTTTCTTGTGAATGGGCACGACATTTGCCAATTTCCAATCTTCCGGGACGACTCCTGTTACTAATGATTGGTTAAATAAATCTGTTAACGGTTTTGCCAGCTCACCACTAAGCTCTTTTAATAATTTTGGGTGTATCTCATCAGGCCCCTGTGACTTATTTGTCTTCACTTTAGACAGCAAACTTAGAACATCTTCCTCTGTAAAGACACATGCATCAAACTATTTATTAGTCATCCTTTCTAGTGGAGGTCCTTCTCCTTCTTTTGTAAAAACTGAACAGAAGTATTCATTAAGGCAGTTTGCTAGCCCTTTAATTTCTTTTACATACCTCCCGTCCTTTGTTTTTAATTTAGTTATTCCTTGTTTTAATTTCCTTTTTTCATTTATATATCTGAAGAATGTCTTATCCCCTTTTTTTATAGACTGAGCTAGTTTTTCTTCTGCCTGCGCTTTAGAAGTTCTTATAACTTGCTTGGCCTCTTTCTGCCTAATCTTGTAGATTTCCTTATCTTCATTGCTCTGGTTTTTTTTATAATTACAAAATGCTAGCTTTTTATTTTTAATGATTTGGGCCACTTCTGCTGAGTACCACAGTGGTCTCTTCCTTTTTTTGCTTTTATTGACAAGTCTAATGCAATTTTCTGTTGCCTTCAATAATGCACCTTTTAAGTAGTCCCATTTCTCCTGGACTCCATGTAATCCGTTCCAGTCTGATAAGGACTCATTTATGACTAATTTCATTTTTGAAAAGTCTGTTTTTCTAAAATCTAAAACTTTTGTTTTTGTGTGGTGGGACTCTTTCACAGTTCTTATATTAAACCACACTGACTGGTGATCACTAGATCCCAAGGTTTCGCCTACAATGACATCATATACCGAATCCCCATTTGTGAATACCAAATCCCCATTTGTGAATACCAAATCCAAAATGTATCTGAAGCGA
This sequence comes from Bufo gargarizans, assembly GCF_014858855.1. Classification (NCBI taxonomy): domain Eukaryota; kingdom Metazoa; phylum Chordata; class Amphibia; order Anura; family Bufonidae; genus Bufo; species Bufo gargarizans. The sequence goes on along the minus strand of NC_058082.1, from coordinate 619,066,548 downwards.
GCCATCTACCATGCACAGTCACATCTTGCGCTCCCAGGACGCCGGCACATGGCTCCGCAGTGTGGGCTTTTTTAACGTGTCAGCTGCTGGTAATAGTGTTGTCATCTGCAGCCTGTGCTGTCAACGCATAAGTCGCGGTAAGCCCAACACTCACCTAGGGACAACCACCTTAAGTTACCGGGCCTCCCATCACTGAGCCCAGTGGGAGCAACACCGTCAGAACCCACAAAGCCACACTCTCGGCGCTCCACGTCCTGCCTCTTCACCTCTCTCCTCCCATTTGTCCTCCACTTCACCTTCCACCGTTGCATTCATCTGGCAGAAGGCAGGCTTCCGTGGCCCAAATGTTCAAGTGTAAAAAGTTGATGGCGCCGGAAAACCCTCTTGCCCAACGGCTGACCGCCAGCTTGTCGTAACTGCTAGCCCGCCAACTACTGCCATATAAACTGGTGGACTCGGAGGCCTTTAGAAAATTTGTGGCCATTAGCACACTGCAATGGAAGGTCCCCGGAAGGAAATATTTCTCCCAGAAGGGCATCCCAGAGCTATATGGCCATGTTCAGCAGCAAGTGAATGTATCTCTGGCACACATTGTCAGTGCCAAGATATGTCTGACCACAGACACGTGATCTAGAAAACACTGGCAGGTAAGGTACATAACTTTTACTGCCCACTGGGTGAACCTTCTGATGGCTGCCAAGCATGCAACCCGTGGCACCCATGTGGATTTGGTGTTATCACTACGGATTGCATGCAGGCCTGCCTCTTCTTCTCCTCCTCCCACTCTATCCTCCGTCTCCTCGGCTGACTCCTCCTTTTCCACTGCTATCGCCTCTTCCGCTACACCCCCCAAGCTCCCTATAACCTATTCGACATGCCAGGTGAGACGTTGCCATGCTGTGCTGCGGCTGCTGTGCCTTGTGTTCTCTATTACGTCAGTTGGGGAGCTGACGGGCTCCCTATCTCTGCTCTCTGACCTTCTAAACACTCATTCATTATAGGTCAGTTCTTATCTTACTGATAAGAATGTGGCTTAAATAAGTGTTTATGACTGCTTAGTAATTTAGAGATAAGGATTATTAGATGACTGGCACAAAGTGAAAGTACCAGTCACACAGTTAGAAAAACTGTTAACCCTCTGTGACAAAACTGTTCAATATTGTTAATAAAGGCCAATTGATGATTTTTAGCCAAAATGTTAAAATGTGTTAACAGTGTCCCAAGGTACGGAAACAGCATTGCCCGCTGAGCTACGATGCTTGCATATCTCTCATTCACTGCTACGGAAGTTACAAAAACTGTGGAGCACCAGATACTTGGCCAATTCTGGAACTCAGCCACCCCCAGGCTGGCGCTTACTGTAAATTATACCCAGCTTGGCTATGAAAGGCCGAGATGGGACAACCCCTTTAATTTATTACTTAAAACCTATGAAGAGTCAAAACATTCCACAGTATGTCTTCCAGCAAGGAACAGCAATTAACTATAATCACTAAAATAGCCAGTATATAGGGATGGCCTGATCAATATAATTCACATTGGGAAAATGGGCTGATGATCTGAGCAATTATCTGGAGGGAACATTCGTAGGAACATGCTTTCCCTATAATTTCCCCGTGTAAAGGGCTGTCGATCACCAGTTCCTTGGGGTGAAAGCATCACTGATGTGGTCACCTAAATCACTGTTTCTGGCTCAAATAAATGGTGAGTAAGCAGTTATAATGATTTTCTGTGGAAAGGAGCAACGTGGTACTGATCGCTTGTCCCCATACAGAGGAGAAAATTGCTGCATGTAAATGCAGCTATCACCTCCACTGAAGGCCATGCATGGTCACTTATCTCAACAGCCCCCTCATCTAGTGCTATTCTTCATGATTATCAGCCCATAAGTCACCCGCCTATATCAGAGGGTCAGACATGGACACTTATTCCAGAAGCTCCCCCATAATTATTTATTTTCAGTGGGTCACCCTTTTGAAGGATGGGGAGGGGGAGGAACTGAAGGGCTTCCTGGAATCAGTGGAACCAAGAGTCAGATGTGACCACTGCCCATCAGTACTTGTGAAGGGCTGCTAGAATGAAAGTATGACCACCAGAAGCTCTGCACTGCCACCCCCCCCCCCCTCCAAGTACTGATGGTCACATTTGACACTGCCACAGTCCTAGAACTACTCAGAGGCTGCCAGTCTGCCCCCCAGCCCTCCTAAAACGACAGAAAGCTGCAGCTAGTCCAATTCCCGTCGCAGTCCAGCTGTGGTCAGAGCCTGGAGGTCCACCACAAAATGATGTTTGGGGACTAAAGAGGAGGGGAAGCATTGTCACTATTATAAGGTCTAATGGAGTGACATTATGTGTGGCCTGGGTGGTGCAGGTAATAGTAAATGATGCAGATGGCAGAGGGGTAGGGCCAACAAGGCAGATTGCAGAGGCCGCAGGGGGAGCAAGTTGGTTCCCCTATGGCCTGAGCAAATGTAGGAGCGTACAGAGTGAGCAAACATAAATTAACAGGGCCCACTTAAGGTGCAGTGATTTTCCCCTCTTGCATTTTTTTTTTTGCTCACTGCCTTCCCGAGACCATAACTTTTTTATTTCTCAGTTCACATAGCCGTATGAGGGCTTGTTTTTTTTGCAACAAGTTGTACTTTCTATGCCACATTTAATATGGCATACAATGTAAAAGGAAGCTGGAAAAAAAATTCTAATGGGTTGGAATTAGAAAAAAATAAAACACAATTCTGCCACAGTTTTATTGGTTTTGTTCTTATGGTGTTCACCATGTGGTAAAACTGACTTGTGCTCTTCATTTTCCAGGTCAGTACAATTATAGCAATACCACACTTATAGTTTTTCTTGCGTTTTAATACTGAAAAAAAATCTGCCTATTCTGACCCCAGAACTTTTTTTTATAGTTATATCTACAGAGATGAGTGAGGGCTCTTTTTTGCCAGACGATCTGTAGTTTTCGCTAATATCAAATCTTTTTGAGCACTTTTTATTACACTTTTTTGCAAAGTGAAGTGGCGAATCAGCCATTTGTTTTTCCGTTATGCCAATATTTTTTATATTTTAATAGTATGGGCATTTTCACACGCAGAGATGCCTGTGATGTTCTATTTCTTAATTTTTGATTTTGGGGAAAGGAGGGTGATTTGACATTTTTCAAAATTTTTCTTTTAGTTTCCCAACTTGCACTCATTAGATTGCAATTTGTATAGAAAAATGGAATTTGCTCTATTATTCTATACAGAAATTGCTATATTATTCAGTACTGCCATCTGCTGCCCTGAATAGTAATATACAAGTAATGACCTGGAAGCCTAGTACAGGCGAGGACTCATTACATCAGGGGGAGGCGTTTCTGACCCAGAAGCGCGCTTCCAGGCGTTAGCCCTCTTGGTCTCCGTGGTCACATTTGACCAGGGCATCTAAGGGCTTAGGCTACTTTCACACTAGTGGCAGGACGGATCCGACAAGCTGTTCACCCTGTTAGATCCGTCCTGCCGCTATTTTGCCGTGCCGCCGGACAGCCGCTCCGTCCCCATTGACTATAATGGGGACTGGGGGCTGGAGATCAAGCGCAGCACGGTGAGAGGCCGCCGGACTAAAAGTACTGCATGTCTGACTTTTTAGTCCGCCGGCCTCTCACCGCGCACTGCGCCAGAGCTCTGCCCCACCCCCCAAAAAAAAGAGCCATTAGCCATCTGATAACCTGTTGCTAATATGGTGGTCGCTGCAGGTCTTTGTTTACTGTGCTGCATTGATTATGTGACCGTCTATTGGATGACCACTGCAGCCAATCAGTGGCCTCAGCGGTCTTCCGTACACTGGGTAAACGGGCACATGATGCTGCAGCACCGTAAACAAGCAGGGACCACGGTGCTGACATTCCCCCTGCCCCAGGGTACCCATGGGTAAAATTGGGATTACTTAGTATGCAGCGCTATTCTTGCTGTCAAAATTAGGAAAACTTCAATAGAACCCCAATGGACATCATAATAAATCTCAATGGTATCAGATCTGTCTTACTAACGATACGCCACATCATCCAGTGTGAACCGAGTCATAATGTTTGTCATTTTCAATGACAGGAGAACAAATCAAATACAGAAAACGGAGAAAAGGTTTAATTCCCTTAGATTCATGTCAGACCGTGTACGTTCCCGGATCAACATACACGTAATGTTACTGCATATACATGAAAAGTAACAAAACCTAACATAAAAAAATAAAGTCTCCGGTGTATATAAGGGCCTGCTCATATCATTTTTTCCATTGGAATTAACACCAGGAAGGCTCCTAAACAGGCCCGTAGGGCTCCATAAGTGGCCTTCTGGCCTCTGACCTGTATATGTCTGTATACTGCAAAAAGGAGGATATGGAATAGCAAATACAGATTACACTTTGAGTCCAGTAAAAAGTTACATTAAACTTTTTTTTTTTTTACAACGGAACCCTACGAGTGACACATGAAAAGCTTGTAACAGATTAGTGGAACGGATTATGGTCTATTGGTGACAGATGCCGCAGTTCGGCACCGCAGCCTCCGTATAGGTCGAGAGCTTTTCCCAGCATATACATTAGGCACAGGGCCCAACATGCAGGTATTACTGCTACAGTACATTCAAGTAAGGCTCAATGGACAGTGGGTACGAACTGTACCAGATACCCAAGTGGAATAAATATATAGAGCAAGGTTCTCTACCCTGCACGCATCCTCTGTATATGTCTCTCAAGCATCTTTTTAAAAAAATAAATAATTTTTGAGGGCAGGACTTAAAAATGAGATAAAGTGCCAACTTTGTAGTCACCTTCAAATACATACTGAAATCAGTTTCAGTTAAAGTTTTTTTTCCTTAAATGTCTGTTGGGGATTTCTATTGCACTGACTTGAAGTGGCCAAGATCCCCCCACAATCCCCGCTTGGATGGCCACTCCTGTGACTACAGCCAAATCTGGGTCTACGGATGTATTCGGTTCTTTGTCAAAGTAGTCTCTGATGACTTGGCGTATGCGTGGTATTCGGGTGGAGCCACCGACGAGGACAATTTCGTCCACTTCACCCTTCTGAAGGTGTCCTTCCTTTAGCACCCGTTCAATGGGCACCAAGATCTTCTGGAACAGGTCCTCGTTCAGATGCTCAAAGAGCTTCCGTGAAATTTCGGCTTCGAAATGGACCTGTTTCAAACTGCTGTGGTCGTCTTGTTGGTCCTCCGTTCGTACAGCTCCCTCTTTGGCGTCCCCTTCTGCTGGTTGTCGTGTGGGCAAGGTCAATGGCATTCGGACCCAGGAGGAAGGGTACAAGGTGAGGTTCAACTTGACTGCTTCCACGGCCTGCCGGAGCCTGTGGATCTCTTCTTTCAGGGGAGGCAGGGACCCGTATGTAGTATAAATACTGTCATATAAGTACTGTAAGAGTCTTTGATTGAAGTCCTGCCCGCCGAGTTTATTGTTACCTGAAAAGACAGATTATGAGTAAAATCTGTGAGCAACGGACATTATAGGGGTTTCATACAAAGACGCTCCATACCGAATGTCCAGAAAGTAATATGTTGCTTTCATTTGATCTGCAGTGTCTCTACCATAAAAAATCCAATTTTTTTGTTGTTATTTTTATGCTGCTTCTAATCTATGGCGACAGGGGTGAGCCGTGGATAGAATCAGTCTCCTTCCCCCTCTGGCAGCTGACAATATAGTCTCTTCTTACTTTCCCTACAGCAGAAGCCTTCTCACTAAACTGCCATGCTACTGCATTCCTAATGGCTGCCCTGCAGTGAACAGAGGGTCTCTGTGCAGAGACCTGGCTGGGGAGAGTGACTGAACATAGCTAGTTAAATAGATAGGCAATGGACTATACATTTTGAACTTCAGGTGGCGCCATACTATGTAAGTATCTTCACTAGATGCCCCACCTAGCACCCACTGAACTGCATTTGGGCGCCATTCAAAGAGGTGTACTGGATCAGCCTGTTCCTGACTGATGATTGGCTGAGAGGGATCATCATTTATATATGAAGAACACTGGCGTGCCAAACATGTGATCCCTATAAACCAATCAGTCTGTAGGAATGTGTAAGTGGGTGTGGTAGTGTCCCAACTCCAAAAGGCACCATTTAAAGTGAATCAGTCACAAAAACTGGACCATTAGGCTAGGGAAGTGATGGCTAACCTCCGGCACTCCAGCTGTGGCGAGACTACCACTCCCAGCATGCTGCATTCATTTCTATGGAGTTCTGAGCCAACCAAGTGTACATCTTGGGAGTCGTAGTTTTACCACAGGTGGAGTGCCGGAGGTTAGCCATTAGTGTTGAGCGAAGCAAGCTTCGGATGCTTCATCCAAAGTCGCTTCGTTCAAAACTTCGGAATAATACGTCTCCGTACAGTATTAGAATGTATGGGCTCCAATGAGCCAAAGTAAGTTATTCGTGAAGTCTTCAGACTTCATTAAATAACTTCAGTAGTTGACTTTTAAAGTTAAAAACGAACGTGGGTTTGGTTCCGAGGTACTAGTGTCTCTCTAAATCGGGGACAATACCCGTTCGAGCTCTATATATCACACACAGCACCAGCCCCTGTTATTACCTGCCATGGCTCTTGTTAGGAACATCCCTCCTTGTTTATTCAGAAGGGAGACGTCCAGCGTTCCTCCTCCTAAATCCACCACCAGGACATTGAACACGTCAGCTTTGTGTAATCCGTAGGCCATCGCTGCTGCCGTGGGCTCATTGATGACCCTGAGGATATCTAGACCTGCATTATGAAGACAAAAAAAACATTTAAAATAGGCTGCGGGGAAAGTCTTTGTGATGTATCCATGATGGTCATGACCACCTCTCCCAGTGGCTGACAGTGACCCTCTAAATAAGGCCTCATGCACAAGGCGGGGCTCGTATTGTGGCCTGCAAACAGTGGGTCCGCAATTTACAGGCACCGGCTATTTGAGCACCATATCACAGATGCAGAGCCATTTACTTGACTGGGTCTGCAAACCGGAAGATATGAAGCGGAAGGGCTCAGAAGCATTACAAAGCTTTTCCGTGGCATTTCAGTCTGTGCCTCCGCACAAAGAAATAGAACATGTTCTATTTTTTTTGCGGTGTGGACTGTGGACGAATCGTGGACCCATTCAAGTTGAATGGGTCTGCATCAGTCAGCGCCAGCTACACAGACGGTGCCCGTGCATTGCAACGGCATGGGCAGCACACATTTGTGTGCATGAGCCCCAGGTCAGAGTACTCCAGGCTACATAGACAGGCACAGCCCCTGTGGCTTCTCATGGTAAGTATCCTTGACAGCTTAAACTGGTTCTCCGGGACTTAAACTTTGATGGCCTATGCTTATAAAATGCCATCGATGTGTAATCTACAAGGGTCCGAACTCCAGGACCCCCACAATCAGCACGGCTAATAGGCCGTAAATGTCTCTGGAACCTCAGGTCGTATACCTGCAAGATTAGCCGCCTTAACAGTGTAATTGCGTTGCCTTTCATCAAACTCTGCAGGCACTGAAATAACGGCCTTAGAGACAGGAAGACCAAGATATTCCTCCGCCATCTTCTTTAGTTTGAGAAGGAGCTGAGAGCCGATGTACTCAGGGGTCACTGTGAATGACTCATTGGTTTTGATATAATACATAGCTTCACCCTCCTTGTAGAGAACCTGAAACAGACAATACCGCAGACAATCAGATTACCTTACATATGAATAGAATCACAGATTTTTTTTTTATAATGCACTAACACAATAGATGCAAGCATTATATATAGAGTAAGCCCATATTCTGATATAATAAAATCTGAGACTCTTAGCCAATATATTTTGATCAAAACACATCTGTGCCTACCTACCAGCGCCAAGGTGGTCTCAGTCAAGTACTCTAAACCTACCTATGCTGTTGGGCATCTATGTGCAGGAGAGCAGACACTGCACATATAGTGTACTGCTCCTAGACACCTCTATGTGCATCCAGCAACCGATGAGAGGAGGAGCAAGCACAGCTATATGTACCACCTAATCAAGGTCGTCTGTGGGATAGGCAGGGCAAAAGTGCACAGGAATGCTACTCCCAGGATAAATTAGGAGCACATTCACACTTGAAGGTGCCACCTCCTCAAGCATATACTACAAACCAAACAAAAATCACAGAAAAAAAAAAGATAAAAAACAAAGATAAAAATATCCTGCACGATATGATAAATAAATATGCGGATGTCCATGGCTATATTTTTGAAAAAACTAAATTATAATGCACTAACACAATAGATGCAAGCATTATATATGGACTAAGCCCTCATTCTGATATAATAAAAATCCAGCCCCTAGCCATGCAGTCTGCCTTTACGAACATTTGTAAAAGAAAGGGGTTGCTCTTAATAGGTCACTTAAAGGGGTTTTCCGAGACGTATATACTGATGACCGATCCTCAGGATACGGAAAGAAAAAACTAAACGAACCAGCACCTCCATAATGTATAAATCCGAGAATGCAGGTGCACGCTACCTTGGCTGAAACACAATAAAAAAAAGCTGATTGTAGGCTGTTAGCCCAGGAGAGCCATGTGTTAGAGTAGGACCTTGTCGGTGGTAGATGGGCCCGACATATTTTTGATCAAAATTATTTTATATTCATCGTTTGCTTATATCTTTGTACAATTAATAAGCAGTGTGCTGTTACTTATAGTTCTATGTATTATATTATCCTAAGGACAGGTTATCCGTATCTGATCAGTGGGGGTCTGACACCCAGGACCCCCACCAGTTAGCTGTTTGAGAATAAACCAGAACACCCAGTAGCGGCCTTCTCTCAATTTTCCCTAGGCCAAGTGATGTCACGTTCATCAATCACACGGCCTAGATGCAGCTCAGCCTAATTGAAGTAAATGCTTTTCTGGATGAAACATTCCCACAGACACTTCAAAATCTGGCAGGAAACCTTCCAAAAAGAGTGGAGGTTGTTTTAGATGCAAAACGGGGATTTGGAATGGAATGTCATTAAATGGGTATTCCCATCAAAGACAATGGGGGCATATTGCTAGGATATGCCCCCATTGCCCATTAGGTGCGGGTCCTAGCTCTGGGACCCACACCTACACCGAGAACAGAGCGGGGAAGGAAGAGGCCAGAGGACGCCAGGTTTTCCTGGGTCCGGCCACCACCAAGCACTCTCCCCATAGTAGTGAATGGGAGCGCACAGCACTTACGCGGCCACCGCTCCCATTCATTTCTATGAGGCCGACGGAATTAGCTGAGCCAGCTGGCTCGGCTATTTTTGGCCGGCCCCATAGAAATGAATAGAGGGCGGCTGCGCAGTGCGCCCTCCACAACAATCACTGATGGAAATCACTGACGTGTGAATGAAGCTTTAGGTCATCCGATGCCCAATATTCAGATGTGACAGGACGACGCCTAAAAATGCAGTACAGCTTCCTGCCACATCATAAATGCCCAATCTGATTGAGGCCTCAAGCTCCATAACCGAAATCTCAAGACACACTTATGTGGAACCCCCCTTTAATTATTCCCTTGTGGTTGGTCGATGATCTCTGGAGCACGCCTCTCACCTTAAACGGATACCTGTCACTTTCTCTCTCCAACTCCTCAGGGGTAAAGGTCTTCCCTATAAACCTTTTGGCGTCATACACCGTGTTCTGTGGATTGGCGTCGGCGAGCTCCAGGCCTTCGTACCCAGCATACACGTCGTTTTCAGTGAAGGAGACGATGCTCGGTATACTCTGATGGCCGCTCTGATCTGCAATGACTTTCACTTCTCCTGTGCCAGGCTGAAATACGCCAACTGAGCAATACGTCGTCCCGAGATCTATGCCAATCACCTTTGGGGTAGGCATAGGTAAATACTGCTGTGCCAGGTAACCCGCCAGGAGGAGAGTCAAGATAGCTGAACCTGGTTTGAAAGAAAAAGGAAGAAATGTTAACGTTTGCGTCTATGATAAGAGTTGTGTCTACGATAAAGTATGGAGGGGTACACAGTGATGAAGCACACGGCCAGGACTCTCAGAAGCCCACTTGCCACCCGTTCGGCTGGCATTGCTACTTCTACACCATCCAGCTTTCCTATAATCCTGCACAGTATTATTATTCATCGGCTCTCCTATACACAGCAGGGCAAATCTGACATTAACGCGCCGCAAACCCTCCGGGTGGTCCGCATCTGTCTGCAAGGCTGTATAGCGTGTGGCTCCTGATAGCAGTGCGCTAAATGTGCGGGGACCCCATTAGGAAGGCTGAGAAGTCAATCACTGGATACGCAATACTCAATGCCGCCCCTGTCCTTGCGACCGTGTCCCTGGGTAACTGCACGAGCTGCTGGGTCTTAGCAGCGAGGCTCCAGGAGGCCAATATGTCCGCCCCAGTGACAAGAGAAACCAGCAATAAAAGTGTTATGTTAAAATGCGCCCCAAAGATCTTGTTTGAGTTTTGGGGGGGCACAAAGTGTAAAGTTATGCATCTTGGTAGTAATCTCTGTGCTTCATATGTTCTAGGGCAGGGATACTCAACCTATGGCCCTCCAGCTGTTGAGAAACTACAACTCCCAGCATGCCCTAATAGCTGTTGGCTGTCCAGGCATGCTGGAAGTAGTAGTTTTGCAACATCTGGAGGGCCGCAGGTAGGGCATCCCTGTCCTAGGTGATGTAACACTGAGAGAGACCCTTATAGAGAAAGATTTGGGTGTCCTTGTGGATGGTAGATTAAATAACAGCATACAATGTCAATAAGCTGCTTCTAAGGCCACCAGGATATTGTCATGCATTAAACGAGGCAAGGACTTGCGGGGCAGGGATGTAATATTACCACTTTACAAAGCGCTGGTGCCGCCTCATCTTGAATATACCTGTACAGTTCAGTTCTGGGCACCAGTCCATAGAAAGGATGCTCTGCAGCTGGAAAAAGTACAGAGGAGAGCGACCAAACTGATAAGGGGCATGGAGGGTCTTAGTTATGAAGAGAAAGTAAAGCGGTTGTCCCAATTCAGAGCTGAATCCAGACAACCCCTTTAAAAAAATTAAATGTATTTATTCTTGAGAAGAAACGTCTAAGGCTCCATTCGGACATCCGTAGAATGGGTCCGCATCCGTTCGGCAATTATCTGGAAAGGGTGCGGACCCATTTATTCTCTACGGGGCTGGAAGAGATGCGGAGAGCACACTATGTGCTCTCCATATCCGCATTTCCGGATCGCAGCCCAGATCTTCTGGTCCACAGCTCCACAAGAAAATAGAGCATGTCCTATTCTTGTCCGCAATTGCGGACAAGAATAGGTATTTCTATGGGGTGGCGGCCGGGTGTAGTGCGGATCTGCAATGCACTACGGACGTCTAAATGGAGCCTTAGGGGGGACATGATTAACCTATACAAATATATAAATGGGCCATACAAAAAATACGGTGTAAAACTGTTCCATGTAAAATGCGCTCAAAAGACAAGGGGGCACTGCCTTCGACTGGAGAAGAAAAAGTTCAGTCTCCGGAAGCGTCAAAGCTTTTCTACTGTAAGAACGGTGAATCTGTGGAATAGACGTCCTCAGGACGTGGTCACAGCAGGAACAGGGGACAGTTTCAAAAAGGGTTTAGATAAATTCTTAAGTACGGTAAATGATATTTTTCCTTTTTAACATTTCCCTGGGTATAAAAAAAATAAATAAAAATAAAATAGACCCCAAAAAATGCTATAATAAAAATAGCATAATAATAATGCCCCATGTATCACAAGAAAAAAAAAAGAAATATATATATATTCAAATAACTGAACAAACAAAAGTTGCAGCAAGTACTAAAAAACTAAACCCACCATGTGTCTGGAGAGCGGAGTGAGGGGCTCTGAGGGGGCTGCAAAGACCCAACACTGGAAAGCTAGGGGCCACACTACACGGCCACCATGACACCTCCCCGACGAGCCGGCTGTCACACACGAGACGTCTGACTGCTGAACAGGGACAGTCAGGCCGGATGTGAGCCTCATTAGAGGAGACATCTGGAGGCAGCTTTATGTATAGTCATTATGTCAGTATCTTCTCTCGTGCGTCATGATCGGCGGCCGTCGTTACGATGCAACCTCACAGCCGTCATAAAGGAGGCTCCTCCACCTACAGCAATAATCACATTCACTTTACAAAGGTCCAGTTTAGAGCCCACCTTAAAGGGGGTCTCTCACCAACAGACAACCTCATTGGGAATGTGGCCCCCCGGACAATCACCTGTCCGGCCCCTAGACGTATTCTCTGCGACGCAGTGTTACATGAGGAACGGGCGTCCTTGAAATACAAGAATGGTTTGAGCCAGAACAGGAGCAGCTTGTCCTGACCAAGGCTCGTCAAGGGGGTCAGGAGCGGGGGGCCCCTGTATGATGTATAGATGCACTAATAGCCCCTCTTCACATGGTTTATCTTCAACCCCTTTAAAGAGGACCTGTCACCCCTCCTGACATGTCTGCCTTAAAATACTTGCATTCTCCATGTAATTAGAATTCTGGAGCATCTATTCGTATTAGTCCATGTAGTGCTATTCCTTCATTATTCCTACTAGAAGTTTATGAATGAATGGTTAGCAGTTTGGAATAAAGGTCCAGCTGGGTGTAACTAGTTGTGTGTCCCTGCACAATGTTAAAATACCCAATCAGTACTGTGCAGGGGGACACATCCCACCCGGACCTTCTCTGCAAACTCATATCAATGCATTCACAACTTCTAGTAGGAATAATAGAGGAATGGCACAACATACAGACTTAAAGGGGTTGTCCAGGTTCAGAGGTGAACCCGGACATACCCTTATTTTCACCCCGGCAGCCCCCCTGAGCCTAGCATCGGAGCATCTCATGCTCCGATGCACTCCCGTGCCCTGCGCTAAACCGCGCAGGCACAGGCTCTTGTGTTTTCAATAACACACTGCCGGGCGGTAACTTCCGCCCAGCAGTGTGTTCGGTGACGTCACCGGCTCTGAGGGGCGGGCTTTAGCTCTGCCCTAGCCATTTTACTGGCTAGGGCAGAGCCAAATCCCGCCCATCAGTGCCGGTGACGTCACCGGGGTTCCTGTCAGCCCCATGGAGAGCCCGGTACGTCACCGGAACTCAGAAAAATGCCTTTGCCCTGTGCAATTTAGCGCAGGGCAAAGGAGAGCATCGGAGCATGAACTGCTCCGATGCTCCTGTCAGGGGGGCTGCCGGGGTGAAAATGGAGGGCTGTCCAGGTTCAGCTCGGAACCTGGACAACCCCTTTAAGAATAGATGATGCTCCAGAGTTGTTATCAATTATTGGGAATGCAAGTAGCTTCTAAATCAGACCTGTCAGGGGAGGAGACCCGCAATCATATGAGGAACCACTATGGAAATCTCCCCGGTTTCCAGTAGGTACCGGCCGCTCTCAGCTCCGCACCGTCAGCTCTGCTGTGTACTTCGCCAGCTGCAGCTCTTTTCTGTAAAGCCAGTTAGACGCATTATCTAGTTAGCCTAGCTGTCACACCAGAGAATCTGGTGCCTGCTGTCCCCCATGCTTTACATGGCAGCTCTGCTTGTTCAGATTGGCATTACAAATGGAAGCAGCCCATCCACATTCTGTTATCTGAATGCTCGGCTCCTCTTATATTTTACATGCAGATATTTTATGATGATGGCGGATCTCCGGACCCCCCCCCAATACTGGGGCTCATTCGGTGCGGCGCCCACAGGAGTCACCACGTAACCTTTGATTGGCGTTATTTTTATTGCCAGTATTTCGTCCTGCACTGTGGTATTCTGTGCTGCTCTTAAGATATTGCCGGCCATGTCTACTTCTGCTGGCCCCCCCTACTTACATTGCCCCCCCTACTATCAGTTTAGTCCCGCCTACAACATGGGGCCACTTTTAGTTCCCAATCCGCCCGTTTGTACTTTATAATTATCCTTTCAGTTCTGTAACGGGAATTCGGTATCCGCGCACTGATCTTCTGCAGATACACAGCAATCAATCTGAACAAGCAGAGATGCAGTGTAGAGCATGGGGCACCAGTGAGACTAGAGGTGGATGATTCAGAATCCCATTAGACAGTACAGCCGGGGGTTTAATGACATACTGGAGCTGGTTCAGGAGGTCAGGGAAGTTTCCATCACTGTCCCTCCGGTGACCATATGGTGGAGCGCGCTTGTCCATCCTTACCCCAGAAATCTATGAGCTCCTAGCGCTGAACCCTGGGATTATGGAGACACTTATTATTACTATAGGCAAGGCATGCTGGGAGTTGTAGTTTTACAACATATGGGAAGTCCCAGACTTCAGATCACTGCACCCAGACAAGGATACAATAAAGTCTGGTGGGTTTCCATACTACTACCACTATCATCTACTCCCTACATTATAATCATGTGACTAAAATCCAACAAGTCAGGTACAAGACGACAGTGTTCCCAGCAGCCAATCAGATTCCAGCTCTCTTCTGTCACCGACTCTCAGGAAAATAAAACCAGCTACCTGATTGGTCACTATGGACAACAGCTCTATGTATCCCCCTTATACTCTACCAGCTGGCCCCGCCAGTGGTACCTTCCTTCTTCCTGTGTCACCAGGTACTGCTGGGACTTGTAGTTCTATTACTGCCGGCCCGCACTCTCATCATCCACGGTCACTCACCCAGTATGGTCATCTCCCCGGCCATTGTCCCGGTGTACGCAGGTAAGGGCTCTCACTTCCTACCAGACAAGACGCTTCCTGCGCTACTGCTCAGTGATGACTGTACCTTATTACACAGCCGCCGGCAGAAGTGCATGCCGGGACCTCGTCAGGACCGTACATTATCACATCGATGAGCGCATGCGCAGTTATTTAGCATTCAAGCAAACCATAGCGTAAAAGGGGCGGGGCGCCTGAAGGGGGCAGGGTTAAGAGAACAAAACCCCGCCTCACTAGGTCATAAGCGGCTGCTCGGGACTGCTGGCTCTCTCAGACGCTGGCGTCCTGTCGCCGTGGAAACGTACGTCCAATTTTCCCTTAGGAATACAAACTGAGGCACTGCTAGGGGGAAACTGAAAAGCAAACACTAAGGCCCGTGGTGTTTACATCAACTGGATTCGGTAGCCATTTTGTTGTAGTCCACAACAAACAGTTTTGTCGGCTTTATTCAGTGTTTGTGACTTTATTAGTACACAACATGGAAATATATGATTCCTGAAAATAAGATGAAGGTCACCTCCTTTATTTTCATGTTTGTGACTATATTTAGGTTTTCAAAAAAAGAGGACACTTGGGGTAGAAAAGTTGCCAGGGACGCACTTAGGGTGGCCAATGGCTTCACCCAAGAAAGCCGGTGTTCCGTTAGATTTTCCTACCCTCGTCACTTCCTGCTGTGACGCGGCCGCACCGGACATAACTTGAAAGAGGTGTGCCGCGCCGCGCAGTCCGCCCAACGACGGGGTAGGGAAATTTCACAGCAGAGTTGTTAAGAAGCTCAGCTGGACACCATGACACTGCGCATGTGCCAGGAGCCTCACCAGCGGTTAGGGTAGGGAAAAATTATGGGCCAGTGCGCATACGCCGAGGGTATGGAAAAATAACGGGCGCGTTCACAGCAACTCTAAGTGTCAAATTTGCCTACCCCATTGGTTAGTCACGCATGCGCAGTGGCCCGTAATTTTTTGCTACCCTCGGCGGTCCTAAACTGAAAAATTGGGTTGCCAAATTTAAAATACATATAATTATAATAAAAAAGACATGGAGGAGAATACAGCACCACATACCTCTTACATCCAGTGACATCTCCTGTCATGTAGACCTTCTCTTTCCTCTTCTCCTCCATTTGACCCAGACCACCATGGCAAATTCTTTCAGCCGCATCTCGTCTCTACAGAGTTTGTAACTCAGACACATTAGATTTCTAAATTTTTCCATCAACCTCCCAATCCTGGTGTCCCCACAGTGTCATCCTGCTGCCACCCCCAATACTGTGCCCGTTTTTCTCCCCAATGCCCCAGGTACTATACTGCTGAAAAAATAGTTACCCCAGTAGACATAATTGGGGTCATTTATCAAAATGGTGTAAAGTAGAACTGGATTTCCAAAAGAGCTGTCAAATATGAAAGGTGGAATCTGATTGGCTGCTATGGGCAACTAAGCCAGTTCTACTTTACACTAGTTCGATAAATTACCCCAAATGTCCCTATAGTGTCCACAGCAGCTATAATGTCCCCTAGAGTGCCCCCAGTAATAATAACACCCTATATTGTGCTTCAGGCAATAATCCCTGTATAGTGTCCTCAAAAATAAAAGAATTGCCCCTACAGTGCCTCCCCAATAGCAACACCCCCATATAGTAATTTCCACCACACTGTCCCCACACAATAGTTTCTCCCACATAGTAATTTGTCCCCAAATAGCAATTTCCCCACACTGTCCCCACATAGCAATTTCCCCACACTGTCCCCACATAGAAATTACCCCACACTGTCCCCACATAGCAATTACCCCACTGCCCCCACATAGTTATTTGCCCCCACACTGCCCCCACATAGTAATTTTCCCCCACACTGCCCCCACATAGTAATTTGCCCCCACACTGCCCCCACATAGTAATTTGCCCCCACATAGTAGTCCCTCCCATAAAATTTGCCCCCACACAGTAATTTACCCCCACATAGTAGTCCCTCCCATAATAATTTGGCCCCACAGCCCCCACATTCTCCCCCCCCCCCCCATGTACTCGATGTCTCTTAACCCTTTAGGGACCCATGATGTACCGGTACGGCATGGTTCTCGAGTCCTTAAGGACCCATGGCGTACCGGTACATCATGTATAGTTCCGGTGATCGGAACCTGGTGCCTGCTCAAATCATCGAGCAGGCACCTTGGCTAAATACGAGGGGGGGGGGTCCCGTGACCCCCCTGTGTCGGCGATCGCCGCAAACCGCAGGTCAATTCAGACTTGCGGTTTGCGGCTTTTACCTGGTGCGGCAGGTGCAGTAGGGGGGGACCCGATGGCATGGAAGGCAGCGCTGCCTTCCTGTGAAGAGCCTGTGAGATCCAGCCCCCTGGATCTCACAGGCTGGAAGCTGTATGAGTAATACAGTCGTGGCCAAAAGTTTTGAGAATTACATAAATATTGGAAATTGGAAAAGTTGCTGCTTAAGTTTTTATAATAGCAATTTGCATGTACTCCAGAATGTTATGAAGAGTGATCAGATGAATTGCATAGTCCTTCTTTGCCATGAAAATTAACTTAATCCCCAAAAAACCTTTCCACTGCATTTCATTGCTGTCATTAAAGGACCTGCTGAGATCATTTCAGTAATCGTCTTGTTAACTCAGGTGAGAATGTTGATGAGCACAAGGCTGGAGATCATTATGTCAGGCTGATTGGGTTAAAATGGAAGACTTGACCTGTTAAAAGTAGGGTGATGCTTGAAATCATTGTTCTTCCATTGTTAACCATGGTGACCTGCAAAGAAACGCGTGCAGCCATCATTGCATTGCATAAAAATGACTTCACAGGCAAGAATATTGTGGCTACTAAGATTGCACCTCAATCAACAATTTATAGGATCATCAAGAACTTCAAGGAAAGAGGTTCAATTCTTGTTAAGAAGGCTTCAGGGTGTCCAAGAAAGTCCAGCAAGTGCCAGGATCGTCTCCTAAAGAGGATTCAGCTGCGGGATCGGAGTGCCACCAGTGCAGAGCTTGCTCAGGAATGGCAGCAGGCAGGTGTGAGCGCATCTGCACGCACAGTGAGGCCAAGACTTTTTGGAAGATGGCCTGGTGTCAAGAAAGGCAGCAAAGAAGCCACTTCTCTCCAAAAAAACATCAGCGACAGATTGATCTTCTGCAGAAAATATGGTTAATGGACTGCTGAGGACTGGGGCAAAGTCATATTCTCCGATGAAGCCTCTTTCGGATTGTTTGGGGCATCAGAAAAAAGGCTTGTCCGGAGAAGAAAAGGTGAGCGCTACCATCAGTCCTGTGTCATGCCAACAGTAAAGCATCCTGAGACCATTCATGTGTGGGGTTGCTTCTCATCCAAGGGAGTGGGCTCGCTCACAATTTTGCCACAAAACACAGCCATGAATAAAGAATGGCAACAAAACACCCTCCAACAGCAACTTCTTCCAACAATCCAACAACAGTTTGGTGAAGAACAATGCATTTTCCAGCACGATGGAGCACCGTGCCATAAGGCAAAAGTGATAGCTAAGTGGCTCGGGGACCAAAACGTTGACATTTTGGGTCCATGGCCTGGAAACTCCCCAGATCTTAATCCCATTAAGAACTTGTGGTCAATCCTCAAGAGGCGGGTGGACAAACACAAACCCACTAATTCTGACAAACTCCAAGAAGTGATTATGAAAGAATGGGTTGCTATCAGTCAGGAATTGGCCCAGAAGTTGATTGAGAGCATGCCCAGTCGAATTGCAGACGTCCTGAAAAAGAAGGGCCAACACTGCAAATACTGACTCTTTGCATAAATGTCATGTAATTGTCGATAAAAGCCTTTGAAACGTATGAAGTGCGTGTAATTATATTTCACTACATCACAGAAACAACTGAAACAAAGATCTAAAAGCAGTTTAGCAGCAAACTTTGTGAAAGCTAATATTTGTGTCATTCTTAAAACTTTTGGCCACGACTGTACACACAGTATTACTCATAAAGCCAATGCATTCGAATGCAGAAGTATTGGAATGCATTGTAAAGGATTAGACCCACAAAAGTTCAAGTCCCAAAGTGGGACAAAAAATAAAGTGAAAAAAAAGTTGAAAAAAAAAAAAGTTCCCCCCCCAAAAATTTAAAGTTTCAAGTAAAAATAAACAAAAATGTCATTCCCCCCCCCCCCCAAAAAAAATTGGTAAAAAATGGGGGGGGGGGGAAGTATACATATTAGGTATCGCCGCGTCCATATCGACCGGCTCTATAAACATATCACATGACCTAACCTCTCAGATGAACACCGTAAAAAAATAAAAAATAAAAACTGTGCTAAATAAAAAAAAATTGTCACCTTACATCACAAAAAGTACAGCAGCAAGCGATTAAAAAGGCGTTTGCCCAACAAAATAGTACCAATCTAACTGTCACCTCATCCCGCATAAATTGAGCCCCTACCTGAGACAATCGCCTAAAAAATAAAAAAAAACTATGGCTCAGAATATGGAGACACTAAAACATCTTTTTTTTGTTTAAAAAAAGCTGTTATTGTGTAAAACTTACATAAATAAAAAAAAAGTATACATATTTGGTATAGCCGCGTTCGTATCGACCGTCTCTATAAAAATATCACATGACCTAACCCCTAAGATGAACACCGTAAAATTTGTCACCTTACATCACAAAAAGTGTAATAGCAAGCGATTAAAAAGTCATATGCACCCCAAAATAGTGCCAATCAAACCGTCATCTCATCCCGCAAAAAATGAGACCCTACCTAAGATAATCGCCCAAAAACGGAAAAAACTATGGCTCTCAGACTATGGAAACACTAAAACATGATTTACATATTAGGTATCGCCGCATCCGTGACAACCTGGCCTATAAAAATATCACATGATCTAACCTGTCAGATGAATGTTGTTAATAACAAAAAATAAAAATGGTGCCAAAACAGCTATTTCTTGTTATCTTGCCTCACAAAAAGTGTAATATAGAGCAACCAAAAATCATATGTACCCTAAACTAGTACCAACAATACTGCCACCCTATCCTGTAGTTTCTAATCCACTTTTTTGGAGTTTCTACTCTAGGGGTGAATCAGGGGGGGGGGGGCTTCAAATGGGACATGGTGTAAAAAAAAAAAACAGTCCTGCAAAATCTGCCTTCCAAAAACTGTACGGCATTCCTTTCCTTCTGCGCCCTGCCGTGTGCCCGTACAGCTGTTTACGACCACATATGGGGGGGTTTCTGTAAACGACATAATCAGGGCCATAAATATTGAGTTTTGTTTGGCTGTTAAGCCTTGCTTTGTAAAAGTAAAAAAAATATTAAAATTAAAATTCTGCCAAAATTTTGAAATTGTATCTCTATTTTCTATTAATTCTTGTGGAACACCTAAAGGGTCAAGGACGTTTGTAAAATCAGTTTTGAATACCTTGAGGGGTGTAGTTTCTTAGATGGGGGTCACTTTTATGGAGTTTCTACTCTAGGGGTGCATCAGAGGGGCTTCAAATGGGACATGGTGTAAAAAAAAAACAGTCCAGCAAAATCTGCCTTCCAAAAACCGTATGGCATTCCTTTCTTTCTGCGCCCTGCCGTGTGCCCGTACAGTATTTTACGACCACATATGGGGTGTTTCTGTAAACTGCAGAATCAGGGCCATACATATTGAGTTTGGTTTGGCTGTTAACCCTTGCTTTGTAACTGGAAAAAAAATATTAAAATGGAAAATCTGCCAAAAAAGTGAAATTTTGAAATTGTATCTCTATTTTCCATTCAATTCTTGTGGAACACCTAAAGGGTTAACAAAGTTTGTAAAATCAGTTTTGAATACCTTGAGGGTGTAGTTTATATAATGGGGTCATTTTTGGGTGGTTTCTATTATGTAAGCCTCACAAAGTGACTTCAGACCTAAACTGGTCCCTAAAAATTGAATTTTTGAAAATTTCAGAAAAATTTCAAGATTTGCTTCTAAACTTCTAAGCCTTGTAACATCCCCAAAAAATAAAATGTCATTCCCAAAATGATCCAAACATATCGTAGACATGTGGGGAATGTAAAGTAATACCTATTTTTGAAGGTATTACTATATATTATAGAAGTAGAGAAATTGAAACTTGGAAATTTGCAATTTTTTAATTTTTTTTGGTAAATTTGGTATTTTTTTAAAAATAAAAATGATTTTTTTACTTCATTTTACCAGTGTCATGAAGTACAATATGTGACGAATAAACAATCTCAGAATGGCCTGTATAAGTCAAAGCGTTTTAAAGTTATCCGCACTTAAAGTGACAGTGGTCAGATTTGCAAAAAGTCCTTAAGGGGTTAATATGTCCTACTGTTTGTCCCCCACCCCCCACATGTCCCCCAAAGTAGGCACATGAAATAAAAAATGAAAAAAAAATTAATAGCTAAATACTCACCTATGTCCAGGGCCAGGCGCTTGCTTGCAGAGGAAGGCGGGATGAGGCAGTGCTGCGTCCCGGCACAGGCGCCCGATGACGTCATCACGCACGCCTGCACCGGGATTTTACTACCATATAGGCCTCAGGCCTACTAAGCCTGAAGCCTATGGCGGTGATCGGCGACGGGACAGGGAGCTATGCGCTCCCTTGCCCCTCCTCAGTATGTGGGCGTCCCTATTGTAATCCACCACTGCCCACAATTATCAATACCTTCCCTTTTAGGCAACCTCTCCTAGGAGCCTGGGCGGGGGCACAGGCTGCTACACAAAGAGAAGGGGAATGGGGCTGCTGTGGAGGAGACACACTGTGTAGTGTCAGGGAGGTTCCCCACCTCCAGCAGCCGCTTCTCTCTCCCTCATTTTAATTTTCCTGCTAGATACCGATGGGGTAGGCAAATTTCAAACTTAGAGTTGCTGTGAACGTTCCCGTAATTTTTCCATACCCTCGGCGCATGCGCACTGGCCCGTAATTTTTCCCTACCCTAACCGCTGGTGAGGCTCCCGGCGCATGCGCAGTGTCCCGGGGTCCAGCTGAGCTTCTGAACAACTCTGCTGTGTAATTTTCCTACCCCGTCATTGTGCGCCTGCGCGGCGCGGCACACCTCCTTCACTTCATGTCCGATGCGGCCATGTCACAGCAGGAAGTGACGAGGGTAGGGAAATCTAACGGAACACCGGACCTCACTGACCACGCACACCTCCACTAAGCCACGCCCGATCGCCACCGATGGGAGGGGACCCTTCACAGTATTTATGAATCCTTTCAGCAGTCCCCCTTCAGTGATGGGGGGCTGCTGAGGGGTTAAAAACTACTGTGAAAGAACTGCAGGTGCAGACATGTCCTCTTACTCCTCTACAAGACTGGGGATAATCTGCAGGTGATCCATTTAGATAATAATGCTGGTCCGCCTCTGTGCCAGGATCTCCTACATACAAATAACTGCCATACACCTGTGCCCGTAAACTAAATACAATGTATGGAAAAAACTAAAAAATAGATATATAGTAGGATATAAAAAAGGACTCAACATATATCTCCACATTGAATTAATCATCCGTGTCACACACGTGCAGTGGACGATGCTATTCACAGCTTGATGAGTAATTTCATATTGTGCCAACACCTATCTAGAATAGTAATTGTTCACTGCACGTGTGTGACACGGGTGATTAATTCAATGTGGAGATATATGTTGAGTCCTTTTTTATATCCTACTATATATCTATTTTTTTGTTTTTTCCATACATTGTATTTAGTTTTTGTAGGCATGGATTGATTTATATACTATATATTCAGCTGGGTGACTCTTACTGCCAAATCCAAGATGGGGCCCGGAAAGCGCGCGTCTCTCTGCGCAGCCGCGTACATGCTGACGTGGTCTGGGCTCTGGCGTGATGCGCTCCGTGCTCAAGCGAGGGCGGCCGCCTCCCGTCATTGCTGTGACCGCGCATGCACGTACCGTACGGCAAGTCGCACGCCATGTACACAGCGGAGCACAATATTCGCTTTAACTCAGGTAAGAATGATAATGTCACTCAGCTCAAATCTGACTCCATCCGGCTCTATTGGTTGAATGTATGAGATCCCGCCTACTCTTATGACTATATATACCCGGCTATCTAAGTAGATTATAATCCCTTGAAAAAGCTGACAGCGAAACACGCATCGGGGGTACGGTCTGGCAGTGGTGTGCTGTATAACCTGGGTCAGTATGTACTGCATTATGGTAACCATATATTGTATGTTGGTATAGCTTAGTATAATGTTCTGATCTTGCAGTATTATCTGTTGCATAATACTAGTATTGGGCATCAATGGTACACATGTTCTTGTGATGCCCTTTAAACAACTTTATTGAAGCAGCTTATAGAGTATTTGAAAGCCTAGTAGAAGCAACATTGATATCTGTTGATATTTATATACTGTGGTCAGAAATAATACTATATGTATGCATTGTCCATACTACCTTATGGATATGTTTTGCACTTGCACTTTACATTGGTGAACTAATATCACCATATACCTCCAACCTATGAGATTTTAAATGTTCTTAATCATGTGAAGCCAGATTTTAGTATTTATGAAATGTTTAATAAAAATTGTGATTATTTGAATATATACTGAGTGGTGGAATTGTTGTTTGTTTACATTTTGATCCATATATTTTCTACTATTGGTTCCAATTATTCTGTTATTGGGTCGCATATACAGTACAGACCAAAAGTTTGGACACACCTTCTCATTCAAAGAGTTTTCTTTATTTTCATGACTATGAAAATTGTAGATTCACACTGAAGGCATCAAAACTATGAATTAACACATGTGGAATTATATACATAACAAAAAAGTGTGAAACAACTGAAAATATGTCATATTCTAGGTTCTTCAAAGTAGCCACCTTTTGCTTTGATTACTGCTTTGCACACTCTTGGCATTCTCTTGATGAGTGTCAGGTTTAATAAGTGGGATTTCTTGCCTTATAAATGGGGTTGGGACCATCAGTTGCGCTGTGGAGAAGTCAGGTGGATACACAGCTGATAGTCCTACTGAATAGACTGTTAGAATTTGTATTATGACAAGAAAAAGCAGCTAAGTAAAGAAAAACGAGTGGCCATCATTACTTTAAGAAATGAAGGTCAGTCAGTCCGAAAAATTGGGAAAACTTTGAAAGTGTCCCCAAGTGCAGTCACAAAAACCATCAAGCGCTACAAAGAAACTGGCTCACATGCGGACCGCCCCAGGAAAGGAAGACCAAGAGTCACCTCTGCTGCGGAGGATAAGTTCATCCGAGTCACCAGCCTCAGAAATCGCAGGTTAACAGCAGCTCAAATTAGAGACCAGGTCAATGCCACACAGAGTTCTAGCAGCAGACACATCTCTAGAACAACTGTTAAGAGGAGACTGTGTGAATCAGGCCTTCATGGTAGAATATCTGCAGGGAAACCACTGCTAAGGACAGGCAACAAGCAGAAGAGACTTGTTTGGGCTAAAGAACACAAGGAATGGACATTAGACCAGTGGAAATCTGTGCTTTGGTCTGATGAGTCCAAATTTGAGATCTTTGGTTCCAACCACTGTGTCTTTGTGCGACGCAGAAAAGGTGAACGGATGGACTCTACATGCCTGGTTCCCACCGTGAAGCATGGAGGAGGAGGTGTGATGGTATTTTGCTGGTGAAACTGTTGGGGATTTATTCAAAATTGAAGGCATACTGAACCAGCATGGCTACCACAGCATCTTGCAGCGGCATGCTATTCCATCCGGTTTGCGTTTAGTTGGACCATTTATTTTTCAACAGGACAATGACCCCAAACACACCTCCAGGCTGTGTAAGGGCTATTTGACCATGAAGGAGAGTGATGGGGTGCTGCGCCAGATGACCTGGCCTCCACAGTCACCGGACCTGAACCCAATCGAGATGGTTTGGGGTGAGCTGGACCGCAAAGTGAAGGCAAAAGGGCCAACAAGTGCTAAGCATCTCTGGGAACTCCTTCAAGACTGTTGGAAGACCATTTCAGGTGACTACCTCTTGAAGCTCACCAAGAGAATGCCAAGAGTGTGCAAAGCAGTAATCAAAGCAAAAGGTGGCTACTTTGAAGAACCTTAGAATATGACATATTTTCAGTTGTTTCACACTTTTTTGTTATGTATATCATTTCACATGTGTTAATTCATAGTTTTGATGCCTTCAGTGTGAAACTACAATTTTCATAGTCATGAAAATAAAGAAAACTCTTTGAATGAGAAGGTGTGTCCAAACTTTTGGTCTGTACTGTACATAGATAGGATGGTTGTCTTAACACAATGATAGCTCTCCGGTTACAGATAAGGCTACTTTCACACTAGCGTTTTTACTGGATCCGGCAGGGTTCAGCAAAAACGATTCCGTTACTGATAATACAACCATTTGCGTCCATTATGAATGGATCTGGTTGTATTATCTTCAACATAGCCAAGACGGATCCATCATGAACTCCATTAAAAGTCAATGGGGGACGGATCCGTTTTCTATTGCATCAGAGAAAACAGATCCGTCCCCATTGACTTGCATTGGGGGTCATCCTGGATCAGTCTTGCTCCGCATCCCAGGACGGAAAGCAAACTACAACATGCTGCGGTTTGCTCTCCGGTATGAGAACTTAACTAAATGGAACAGAATGCATTCTAGTGCATTCCGTTCTGTTCAGTTTTGTCCCCATTGACAATGAATGGGGACAAAACTGAAGCATTTTTATTTCCTGATATTGAGCCCCTATGACTGATCTCAATACCGGAAAACTAAAACGCTAGTGTGAAAGTAGCCTTATGTAGTACATGTCCTCTGCAGTCCTATGTAATAGCAAAGATAACAGTGTTAACTCTCTGAGTGCAGATAATGTGCACTAGGAAATAGCATCTACCCTGCAGTGCAGATAGCAAAAATTGTGTGCATTGTTGGGGTAAGCTGCCCTACAATTCAGAACAGGCATTCTGTTGAAGTCCGGGTTGCAGGCTGTGGCAGTGAGCGGGCCTACAGAGGCCCTGAGGAACAGAGGCCTTAAAGGGAACACTACCCCCACTAGTCAGCTATTAGAAGCTAGATCACATGACATCACTGTGCATCGGTCACATGGCCTGGTCGCAGCTTAGCCCTATTCAAGTCAATGGGGAGGAGTTGCAATATCAAGCACTGCCACTATACAATGTACAGCGCTGAGCCCGAAGCACTTCACAGCTTATTGGCGGGGTGCTGGGACTCAGACTCCTGCCAATGTGATAATGATGACCTATCCTCAGGAAAAAAAATGATACATGGTTTTTAATAAACAAAAATTTGGAAAGTGTGGTGTGCATTTGTGTTTAGCCCCCCTGAGTCTATACTTTGTAGGACCACCTTTTACTGCAATTACAGCTGCAAGTCTTTTGGGATGTCTTTATCAGCTTTGCACATCTAGAGGCTAAAATTTTTGGCCATCTTGTGGCAGGCGCAGCACTATGAAGTGCCTTTTGCGCTGTGGCATTAGAAGAATTCAGAAATCTCTGACTTTTAGTCTAACCAGACTGTCTATTACTCTGTAATTCCTCTAGTGCCGTTCTATGCAAACAGGAGGTTTAAAGAGCACACCAACTGCTTGATATAACTTCTTTATTAACTTCAACTTTTCTTCATATATAACACTGCCGCCTCCGCAGCAGATAGTCCATGTACAAAACACGTGTTGCATAAAGATTCCTAAAGTGGCGGTATGCATAAGATGGTGGTTCAACTGTTCAATCTTGTCATTCAACATAAAATGGTGGACATATTTCTCTCTTCAGTATCTGTACTCTCACTTTAAGTTATTTAAACACTTTATGATGTCTCTGAGAGGTATATC
Source organism: Bufo gargarizans (assembly GCF_014858855.1). NCBI lineage: Eukaryota > Metazoa > Chordata > Amphibia > Anura > Bufonidae > Bufo > Bufo gargarizans. The sequence continues at coordinate 619,040,118 of NC_058082.1, read as the reverse complement.
TGAGGTCTAACTAATAGTTCACTTGCTGAATTTGGTCGCAATTTGCAGTATGCAGTTCGCAGTAACTATTTGCAGATTGGTTGATTATGATGTGGTATGGTTGTATGCAATTTGGATTGCAATATGGAATTTGAATGGTTGCAAATGTTTGTATGGTATTTGTAGTTTGCAATTGGTGGAACTGGAAGTAAACACACATATAACTGGTTCAGTATACCGTTCTAATCACTATATTAACAGTAGGAACATTATATAACTGTTTTAAATACCTATTTTGGCCTCTCTGCTTCCATAAAACACAGCTCTTAGTGGAGTGAATGTCTGTTCAGCAATTGTCAAGTTTAGCCACAGATTCTCAATGGGATTTAGGTCTGGACTTTGACTGGGCAATTATAACACATGAATATGCTTTGATCTAAACCATCCAATGGTAGCACTGACTGGATGTTTAAAGCCATTGTCCTGTTGGAAGGTGAACCTCCACCCCAGTCTCAAGTCTTTTGCATTCTCTACCAGGTTTTCCTCCAGGATTGTCTTGTATTTAGCTCCATCCATCTTCCCATCAACTCAACCAGCTTCCCTGTCCATGCTGAAGAAAAGCCTCCACACAGCGTTTTGCATTTAGGCCAAAAAATTTAACTTTGGTCTCATACCAGAGCACCTTCTTCCATATGTTTGTTGTGTCCACTACGCGGCTTGTGGGAAACTGCAAATGGAATTTCTTATGGCTTGCTTTCAAAAATGTCTTTCTTCTAGACACTCTTCCATAAAGGCCAGATTTGTGGAGTACACGACTAATAGTTGTCCTGTGGACAGATTCTCCTGCCTGAACTCTGGATCCCTGCAGCTCCTCCAGAGTGACCATGGGTCTGGGCTGTCAGTTTAGGTGGACGGCCATGTCTTGGTAAGTTTGCAGTTGTGCCATACTCCTTCCATTTTCAGATGATGGATTGAACAATGCTCCGTGAGATGTTCAAAGCTTGGGATATATTTTTTATACCCTAAACCTGCCTTACACTTTTCCACAACTTTATTCCTGACCTGTCTGGTGTGTTCGTTGATTTTCTTGATGCTGTTTAATCACTAATGCTCTCTAACAAACCTCTGAGGCTTTCACAGAACATCTGTAGTTATACTGAGATTACATTGCACACAGGTGGACTCTATTTCCTAATGAGGTGACTTCTGAAGGCAATTGGTAGTACAGGGGGCTGAATACAAAGCACGCCCCACTTTCACACTTTCCAGATTTTTATTTATAAAAAATGTTCAAAACATGTATCATTTTCTTTTCACTTCACACATACTTGCTACTTTGTGTGGGTCTATCAAATAAAATCACAATAAGGCCTCATGCACACGACCGTATGTATTTTGCACTCCGCAAAAAATACGCATGACGTCCGAGTGCATTCCGTATTTTGCGGAACGGAACAGCTGGCCCCTAATAGAACAGTCCTATCCTTGTCCGTAATGCAGATAATAATAGGCATGTTCTTTTTTTAGCGGAACGGAAATACGGAAACGGAATGCACAGTACCTTCCGTTTTTTTTGCAGACTCTTTGAAATGAATGGTTCCGTATACGGTCCGCAAAAAAAAAAAGAACGGACACGGAAAGAAAATACGTTCGTGTGCATGAGCCCTAATATACGTTTAAGTTTGTGGGTGTAATGTGAAAAAATGTGGAAAAGTTTAAGGGGTATGAATAATTTTTCAAGGCACTATATATATATACACACACATAGTGTAAGTTATACATCTTCGTGTATATAGTAATATGGACCATGCTGATATATTTTGGGATATATTATAATAATGTATGTTTCCATAGTGTACAGTTACTCTGAGGAACTTTATTTCTAGATATTAAAGCAAATTTAGAAATTAGCAGCAATAGGATTTAGGAATTTTTGCATTACCGCTATCGGCCACTAGGAGGTGATATCTACCACCATTGCTGATCTCCATAACCAAGCTGTACATAAATCAGTCGTATTCATTGTTGGTCACCTGGGAAAAAAATTGCATTTTGCTGATGGGTTTCTGTAAAATTTGGTCCACTCCTTGTTTTCAGGTAAGTTTTGGCTGGCTGACAGTTTTTTTAATCTAAACTGTACTATGTGATTTGGTAGTACGGTGCCTACTTCTGCCAAATTAACCCACAGCCTCTAATATGACGCTATTAAATTGCAAAACTAAAATATAACAGCTGTTGGCACAGTTTTATATGATTTAATAGAAAAAAAGAACTCTCAACAGTGGGGGAAAAAGCGGTACTGCAAGTAAGAAAATTATTCTCTTATCCGTTTTCATGTCCCAGTAAGTGACAGCAAGCGTCTTATAAGTCAGCAAACAAAAGACACTAACTCTTATGGAAAGTAGTTCTTGCAAAGCCGTGTTTCAGTGCCATCTCGCCTAGCTGTGGAATATGATGATTATTCCCATTGGGTTTCTACGTGAAAAAGAAATCCTGCATAGTCATTAGGCCCCTGTCGCACGAGCGAGTATTCCGCGCTGGTGCAATGCGCCCACGCGGAATCCGGACCCATTCATTTCAATAGGTCTGTGTACATGTGCGTTGGTTTTCACGCATCACTTGTGTGTTGCGTGAAAATCGCAGCATGGTCTATATTCTGCGATTTTCAACGCTGGCCCCATAGAAGTGAATGGAGCTGTGTGAAAATCGCGGATGCGATGCGTTTTTCACGGATGGTTGCTAAGAGATGTTGTTTGTATACCTTCAGTTTTTTTATCACACACGCATTAAATCGCATTGCACCCGCGTGATAAAAACGGAATAACTGAACGCAATCGCAAAACTGAATGACTTTGTTTGCGAAATCATGCATTTTTCACTGAATGCATTCGCAATGCATCTGGACCTAATCCGGACACGCTCGCGTGAAAGAGGCCTTATCGTTCTGTTTTATTGCATAAAACCTGTCATAAAATATATACCTTCTGTGTGGTAAGAACCTGTCATCTCCTAGGTCATAATGGGACTATGCTATTTACAGTTACTTCAAGCCTTCTGGATGCTACAGTATATATTTATCCCTCCATATACATCTATCTGCAGTACATAAGTTGGATGACCATTTCCCATATGCAACAATGGATCGAACCTAAAGGTTTATCCCTGTGTCCATCTGAGGCTGTATAAATGATGTAATGGATCTATAGTCAGTCCCTGGGATAATAGTCACACTGGCCACAGTCCTTCTGTGGTCTTGTAGCCACTGTAGCACACTGGCCTGCAGGGGAAGTGTCGAGGTCGGTAGAGAGAGGAGATGATAGGAGTGGTGGCGTTGACGAAGACGGTAGTCGTAGTCCTCACAGTGCCTAATCCGGCTCCAGCGCCCTCACAGGCCAGGTGTGCAGTGGTTGGAGGGGTGCAACGCATCTTCCACTTGGTGCACACAGTGGACTTTGGAGTCTCCTGCCTGGTGGTGGCTGGGGAACCCTTGACGTTAGCTGAATGGGTAGCGGGATGCAAGGCAGGAGAACAGGGACCTGGATCAGATGTAACGGCCAATGACCAGGCCGGCTTGCTAGCAGATAACAGTCATCTTACTGGAGAAGATGGGAGTTACACTGCAAATACAAGCAGTAGGCACAGTGCTCAACCATCTCACAATGTAGGCTTTTCCCAAAGGCTGTGTACAAGGATGGCCATGGTGATCGTGCCTAGATACCTGCAATCTTCTCAAATGACCAAAATATATGAAATCACTTTTTAATATTTCTCTGCAGTGCCCAACTGTGGGGTGCAGTCCTAGATTGGAAGGCCAGTCCGTCTCAGGAGAGTGACGGGTGCCAGAAGCAATATGAGTAGTATAACGCTGCTGTTCTTGTCAAACTCAAAGTGACAGGTGACCACGCCCATTTTCAATCATAACCACACCCACTCCACTCATAACCACGCCCACAATCCCACCAAAACCAGGCCTAAAATACCGCCCATTCAAATCCCCTTTTTATTATTTTAGATCCGGTAAAGCGTCAGTAATTCAATTAAGTTTAATATGTTTAAAAATAAAATGATATTAAGCTATTATAAATATTGTATATATAGTGTTTGTCGGGCACTCGCAACAATGGTTCACTCAGAGAGCAGGAGATTTAAATAATTAAAATCCTATTTTATTGTTCTATAAACATATATGTTAAGTTTAACGATTGCAAAAAGTATACATGAAATATGTTATAAACATTCAATAAAAAATAAATAATATAAAACTTTAAAACTTCTATCACACACTGTTGATATAATTCCTATAACACACTATTAATAAAGCTCCTATGGCACACTGTTAGTGAGAGTTGTTGGTGTATTTCTCCTATGACCGACTGTTAGTAAAAGTTGATAGTGTATTTTGGTTTTTGGACACTAGATGGCGCTTGTATTCAACTTCCAGTTTTAGCTGCAATGTATTTATCGGCTGCAATGTATTTCTTATCAGCCAGATGGCGCTAGTCCTTGCAGTAATGGGTGATTGCTTGCGAAGTTCAGCTGTATACAGATCCAACTAGTGGATGATTACTTGCAGAGTTTAGCTGGAAATTTTGTATGCATATCAAGTATTATTAAAGATTATTCAAAATCAGAATGTTGATTTGTCCTCTATGGAGAGGTGCACATGTGAGATTTATATGGATCTGTCCATGGAGGTAAGTCATTTAAGTGCACAGTCTTAGTATGCTATATAGCTTTTTAACGGTGGTGGTGTCCCACGTGTTGATATAATGTTAAATACCTCTTGTTGCCCTTGATGGCTTTGTCTTGACACCAGGTTTATTACTCCTCATTCCCAGTAGGTCGGCTCGGCTTCAGGTCTCTATTGTTCAAGACCTTCCTGCATATAGGATTTCATCATGCCTTCATGTGGGTTTAATATGAAGTAAACCCTAAGGATTCCTGGATATCCTGACTTCACGCCAATGTTTGGTACGGGCCAATATAGAGGTAGGTGAGCAGGTCGTCGTCAGACGCGTTTCGAAGTAGCTTACTTCTTCCTCAGTGGTTCAAGAGGTATTTAACATTATATCAACACGTGGGACGCCACGGCAGCTATATAGCATACTAAGACTGTGCACTTAAATTACTTACCTCCACGGACAGATCCATATAAATCTCACATGTGCACCTCTCCATAGAGGACAAATCAACATTCTGATTTTGAATAATCTTTAATAATACTTGATATGCATACAAAATTTCCAGCTAAACTCTGCAAGTAATCATCCACTAGTTGGATCTGTATACAGCTGAACTTCGCAAGCAATCACCCATTACTGCAAGGACTAGCGCCATCTGGCTGATAAGAAATACATTGCAGCCGATAAATACATTGCAGCTAAAACTGGAAGTTGAATACAAGCGCCATCTAGTGTCCAAAAACCAAAATACACTAGCAACTTTTACTAGTAGTCGGTCATAGGAGAAATACACCAACAACTCTCACTAACAGTGTGCCATAGGAGCTTTATTAATAGTGTGTTATAGGAATTATATCAACAGTGTGTCATAGAAGTTTTAAAGTTTTATATTATTTATTTTTTATTGAATGTTTACAACATATTTCATGTATACTTTTTGCAATCGTTCAACTTAACATATATGTTTATAGAACAATAAAATAGGATTTTAATTATTTAAATCTCCTGCTCTCTGAGTGAACCATTGTTGCGAGTGCCCGACAAACACTATATATACAATTTATTCCTTTTTTCTTCTGGCAGGGTCAGAGTCAGTCTTGTCAAACGCACCCACCCTACTCTCACTAGCGGGTGAGCCTCTCAAACAAATATTTAAATTGCTATTATAAATATTGGCAATAGTTATTTGATCCGTCTATCTAACTGTCTATAGACCTTCGATGATGTCACCGAAGGTCCTGCAAGGTATACGATGCAGTCCAACACGTCAGTAATTTAATTAAGTTTAATATGTTAAAAATACAATGCTATTAAGCTTGGAATAACCTCTTACTGTCAGTGGCTAATTGATCTTCCTAAAAGCTAAAAGACCTTTGATGATGTCACCGAAACGCCCCATTTTCCGCCCATAACCCCAGCCCACTCTGCCCACAACCAGGGCAGCAGTCCCTTTGTTAGTGGGCCTGCGATCTTTGAAATTTGCTTTTAATTATATACCATTGTGTTTAATAAATCGAAGGCTGTCGTGATTCAAGCTAAATATTTGATCAACGCATCTAGCATCAGATATGTATCATTTATACATATTAACAATAGCTAATTGCGACACCCAACTTTCCCGGGGCCGATTCTGTCTGCCCATTTGCCCTATTTCATAGCCTATGAACAGTGGTTCACAGACATGTCAGGGCATGTTCTAATATATTTATATAACTATCTGTTATCTATCTATCTATTTATCTATCAATCTATCTATCTACCTACCAATCTATCTATTCTATCTATCTGTCTTTCTATCTGTCTTTCTATCTGTCTTTTTATCTGTCTTTTTATCTATCTATCTATCTATCTATCTATCAATCTTCTATCAATCTACAAAAATAAATAGAGCAGCAGCACAGTTAGATGGACATAGATAGGGTGCAATTCCTCAGGGAAGATAGGAGAATCTTCCACTCCTCAATAGTTTCAAAAAACGAGGAAACACACCGACATCAAGTGAAACAGGTGGGTGACCCAATTTATTCCCAGGCAACGTTTCATCCCACTCAATGAGACCTTTGTCTCATTCAAATCTATCTATACAATTTATCCATTTATCTATCTATTTATCTTTCTATCTAAATGTCTATCTTTCCACTATCTTTCTATATATCTAACAATTTATATCTATCTTTCTATCAATCTATCTATATATCTACCTATCTATATGTTTCTATCTAATTGTCTATCTGTCTATCTATCTAACAATGTATCCATCTAGCTATCTATCTATATCTATCTATGAAGCTATCTATTTATCTATTATCTAGCAGGTTTCTTTGAAGTACCCAGCTTTCCCAAAGCTATTCAATATCATCAAGCTAATAAAAGCCTAGGAAGCTATTATTAAAAGCGTATGAATCACACGAACCTCTTAGAATCTTTAAAAGATCTATCTATCTATCTATCTGTCTATCTGTCTATCTATCTATCTATCTGTCTATCTGTGTTCTAGTAAGCCAGCTGGCGACCATTTTGTACAAACACCTGTTTAAATTTAGACGTCCACAATGTATAGTCAGCCTAATGCATGAGCAGCACCAATTTTTACAGCATCTTTTCTTATTCCAATTTTCCGTACTTCTCTGAATAAGGTTCAACGCCTCCATAAGAACCGATAGCTTCTGTCGTGTAGTACTGTTTTTACTCAATATTTCGGATATGTAAAACAATAAAAACATTATCAGGCACTACATACAATTACATTTTTACATACATTCAAAGTAAAAGTTACAACGTTAACCAAGACGTCTGTAACAAAGTTATGTAAAACATTATCAGACATTACACACAAATACATTTTTATATACAGGCTAATTAAAATTTACAACGTTAACCAAACTTTCTGTAACAAAGGAGTAAATAAGAAGATTGAGCAGCTCTCACCTGTGGTGAGCGCGGTACCAGCCTGGGCACGGCCGTAACAGCAAATCAACAAAAGGAGAAAATCCGGCTCTTGAACAACAGGAGACACCTTATTTAGCAGTAAAACTTCCAATCCTCATAGGCAAGGGTATAGTCAGCGCGTTTCGGACCTTCGTGTATCAGTCCTTAATCATGACATGATCAAGGACTGATACACAAAGGTCCGAAATGCGCTGAGTATACCCTTGCCTATGAGGATTGGAAGTTTTACCGCTAAATAAGGTGTCTCCTGTTGTTCAAGAGCCGGATTTTCTCCTTTTCTTGATTTGCTGTAACAAAGATATGTAAAACAAATAAAAATGTAGGCCGTTATTTCTTTTGACAATTAATACACTATCTTGCATAAACCGCTAGGACATACCGGTGGTAGCAGGTACTTAAAAATGTTGCTAAAATGACTGAAAACACTAAGTTGTGTTAAAGAGGTCTCGTTATCTCTCATGAAGGGCCTTTTTTGATGAATACTTGTATTCCTCATGAAATAACAAGGCTGTTTCCTTATTTTCTTAGAACTCTATATTGTTTCTCTGTTATTTCTTCCTAGAAATTAAGATAGAAATGAATAACTGACACATGGATATTTATGTCAGCTGTTTGTCCCTACAATTACATATTTATAAATAACTAGACATTATGCCCGTTACAATACCTGGCGCTAGAATTGGCCGGTGCGCAGAGCAATCATCACACCGTGTTCCATGGACGGCGCTGGCGGCGTGTGGGGGCGGCATTGAGCGGACGGTGGTCGGTGCGGACGGTGTGTGGGGCTGCGTTGATCGCCCAAAGCACAGTGTGATGATTGCTCTGCGCACCGGCCAATTCTAGCGCCAGTTATTGTAACGGGGATAATGTCTAGTTATTTATATGTAATTGTAGGGACAAACAGCTGACATAAATGTTATAGATAAATAACTAGATATAAAGATAGTCGTTAGAAAGATATTAGAAGCTTGATAAATTGATAGATAGATAAATTGATAGATAGAAAGATAAATAGATAGATGGGTAGATAAATAGATATGTCATAGATCAATTAATAGCTGTTAGAAGCTAGATAGATAAATAGATACATTGTTATATAGATTGATAGATACAAAAATAGTGGAAAGATAGACAGTTAGATAAAAACATACAGTATATAGATAGATTGATAGAAAGATAGATAGATAGAATAGATAGATAGATGTGTGATAGATTGATTTATTGATATATAATAGATAAAATATTTATCTATTGAACATTAGATTCGGCCTAGATAGATAATTAATTAGAACAGGACCTTTGGTGAGATCCGCTCTGACATCAGTTTTGGGAGCGGGGGCTGGGAGGGTTTGTGGGAGGTGTGGATGGGGTTATGGGCGGTAATAGTAGCTCATCAAAGGTCCTAGCTAAAATAGATAGATAGATAACAGATAGTTATATAAATATATTAGAACATGCCCTGACATGTCTGTGAACCTCTGTTCATAGGCTATGAAATAGGGCAAATGGGCAGACAGAATCGGCCCCGGGAAAGTTGGGTGTCGCAATTAGCTATTGTTAATATGTATAAATTATGCATATCTGATGCTAGATGCGTTGATCAAATATTTTGCTTGAATCACGACAGCCTTCGATTTATTAAACACAATGGTATATAATTAAAAGCAAATTTCAAAGATCGCAGGCCCACTAACAAAGGGACTGCTGCCCTGGTTGTGGGCAGAGTGGGCTGGGGTTATGGGCGGAAAATGGGGCGTTTCGGTGACATCATCAAAGGTCTTTTTAGCTTTTAGGAAGATAGAAGGATCAATTAGCCACTGCCAATATTTATAATAGCTTAATAAAAGTTTAATACAAGCTTAATAGCATTTTATTTTTAAACATATTAAACTTAATTGAATTACTGACGCTTTACCAGATCTAAAAGAATAAAAAGGGGATTTGAATGGGCGGTATTTTAGGCGTGGCTTGGGCGTGATTGTGGGCGGGGTTATTGGCAGAGTGGGTGGGGTTATGGGTGGAACAGGGGCATGGCCACCTGTCACTTTGAGTTTGATGAGAACAGCAGCGTTATACTACTAATATGACCTAAACTACATGCAGTCTACAGGCGGGTGTGTTCGTTACCATTACGGTTTCTGTCTAAGCACTGTCCCTTTATGATCCTCTACCTTCTGCAATGATTCAACGTTTTTTTCCCTCAGAGGTTGGTTTTTAGTAAAGTTGCTTTTTTGGCAGCTTTTCACTTACAGGGATGGCGTGTCCCTGGGGAAGTATACTTTCGTCCAGCTTTAGCTTATCTGGCTTTCACATCAACAGCAGCGTGCACGTCTTTACTCTAGGCTGACTTGCCAGAAACTTCTCTCCAGCCAGGGGAAAGTGGGGCCAGCCCCCCACCCGGAAACTATTACTAAGGTCGGTTAACTATTTTCTACTCATACATTGCCTTTTGGAATACAGAGTGGGCAGATCATAGTTAGCTTAGTTTAACAGCTTTAGTAATGAGCCATAATGCTGTAATGACCCTTTAGCAGTGAACCATAGTATTAACCCTTTAGCAGAGAACCAACGAGTCACTGCATGACTAAGCAGCTGAATACCATACTACCATGATAAGGCTCTGTCTTCAAATTTGATTGTTAATGGTGGCACAATCTGTAAATCTGGGGTTGCAGTGTGTAGTCCCACTGTCTTGTATATTGGTGCATTACTTTCCTATATCACTGCATTCTTAATGGGTTATCTTAGGCTAGGGCTGGACGGTGACTTGTGGTTATCTGACATACAGTAAGAGCTAAAATTGCACCGGATGAAATGTGATTGCACTGAAATCCTGCAGGTTTTCTGTGTTACAATAACCTGTGGATTGCAACACGACCACCTTCAGTATGATTAGTTGCAATGTAGTAGCATAAGGGCTCATTCACACGACCGTATCAATGGGTCTGCATCTGTTATGCAATTTTGTGGAACGGGTGAGGACTGATTTATTTCAATGGGGCTGCAAAAGATGCGTCCGCATCCGTTGCTCTGTTCCGTGGCCCTGCAAAAAGGATAGAACATGTCCTATTCTTGTCCATTTTTCAGATAAGAATAGGCATTTCTATAATGGGCCACCCATTCCGTTCCAAATTGCGGAACGCACACGGGCGGTTTAGTGTGAATGACCCCTAATACTACATTTCTCTTGGAGCCACAGCCTCTATAGGAGCTGCATTTTTATTGACATTTTTGGAAAGCAATGACCAGAAAGACCTACGAAATTGTGAAACAGAATATGATAAAACCAGTGGCGTAACTAGAACTGTCTGGGCTCCACAGCAATTTCTTCGGAACTCTCTCCTCCCATGCAACCCCCACTCCTGTGACTAGTCAAGATCACTCTCTCGGACCAGGCCCGGCAGCCGCTCCGTCTGTTTCCTACACTTATATACTGTGTGTCTTGTCTCTGTATATAATGTCATTGTATGATACTGTTGCGAGGGCCCTGACGATAAAATCTTTCACTCCTCTTTCTGGATGCGCCCCCTCTGAGTTCGGACCCCATAATAGCTGCTTCCCCTGCTTCAATCATAGCTACAACCCTGGTAAAAACGGTGTTGAAGAGATGCACACACCAGTATAGAACAGTTAAGCCAGTTCTCTCTGCTCTGCACTGATGAGGGGCAATCACCCGCTAATGGGGTGCTGGTGTATTTATTATCCAATTCATGCCTCAAGGCCTGTTTAAAAGGTCGAGCATTGACTTTTAGGGTACCTTACATCTGGTGGCATCTTAGAGGCTCAGCTTTCAATTTTTTTTAATTTTTTTTTATCAAATCTCTTTTTATTAAGAATTTCTGTCTTGACAAGCGAGCAAAGTGTTACAAAGATGCAATGATTACAGCATGTCAAACAATAAAATACCATGTATCTGTGGAAAGAGTCGAGACATATTATTGGGAGGGGAGGCAGGGGGGGGGGGGGGATTAAACACACTCAATGAAAACAAGAAAAAAAAAAAAGGGGGGGGGGGGGGGAAACAGGGATAAACAATCATGGACATTTTCCAATTGCAGCTGATACATAGCCAAAAAAGAAGTGGTATATCTACATTAAGTCCTGGACAAAGGCACAGATCTCAGGAAAGGTAAAATTCCACGACGAAGGCAAATGCGGAAGCAAAGTGTAGTGTCCCACTAGGTAAATGTGGGCACTACACAAGGGTCAATATGGCCACGTTATTCCCCATCTCCAGTGAAATATGGCCATTGCATTTTATATGATGTTTTATGTGATTTTCCTGTGTATTTCCTGTATCAGGCCTGTTAGGGATAGTTCCTCCTCCTAGACAGTAGAGGGAGCTAGGGAACCACTAGGATATATAGTTAGGCCCAGACAGGAAAGAGCAAGGCAGTGTAGTCCAGGAGGCTAGTGAGTGCAGTCTAGCCTGCCTGAGGTCCCTGAGCAATAGAAGCTCAGAAGCTTGCCGCCAGGAGAAGAGGTTACCTCCTGAGAAACCTGAAGTTCCTACAACAGTGCAGAACAGAGCCAAGTTGATTCCAGCAAACAGAGAGCTGAAGGGCAGAAGGATATATTTAAAGCAAGGATATCTATACCTGAGGAAGTTTCCCCTAACCAAGGATAAAGCCAGCAATAGGGCGTACGGGCCTTGGGATAAAGACAGACAGGATTCTGAGGAAAAGTGCAGCCTGATCTGTAAGTGTTTTAACCCTCTGAGTATCTTGCAAGAACATTTTGCCTGCCAATTGATGTAAAGCCTGCATGTTACTACCTCTTACATATGTAACTTTGACCAAAGACTGTAAATAGTTAACTGTTCAGTAAAACAGAAGTTTTGGTTCACTGCAACGTGTGTTCCTCCATTATTACTATCATTAATCGGTGTGCCACAGTTACCGGCACTGGCGTCACAAACTTAAAGGGATCTTGCCACCGGCACATTAAACCTGCAACAGGACCTCTGTGCCAGCCTCTCCATCACTGCTGTACGTCTGCCCAGGGTATATAAAAGACTGTGAGTACTATAACCACCCTCGGTTAGTAACTACCCCTGTGACCTCACCATTCGCCTCACCCTGCAGGGCTGCGTACTGCAAAAGGCAGAGGCAGAAGCGACCCGAATAGACAGTCTCCCCACTACCACCCATTATGGTGGAGCTAAGCTAGTGAAGTTGTCTAAAATCTTTCCAAGGATTCCACAGCCTAAAAAACTTAGCATGTGTTCTGTTAGCCCATCCAGCTAAGTCCTCCATCATACATATCTGGTCCACTTTAACAAACCACTGATCTAAGGTGGGAGGGTTAGTGCTCAACCACTGAAGTGGAATCAGTAGTCTGGCTGCTTGGATAAGCATAGTGGGCAGATCTGCAGATAAAGGATGCCAACATTCAGAAGAGGGCCACAAGAGCACCGATCGAGGTGATAGTTTGATAGAGGTTTTACAGATCTCATTGACCTTCTGTTCTACCTGGTTCCAAAATGTGTAAAGCCGGGGACACGACCACAAAATATGGATTAACATACCACTGTGTTGTTTGCATCTCCAACACGTGTCAGATTCAAGTAACCCTTTTTTGAAGAGTTTCCTAGGGTCATTGTACCACCTCGTCATGGCTTTATAAGAATGCTCTTGAATCTTTATACACCTTGAAAACCCATGGGACCTTTGGTGGATCTGTCTAATGTCGCTCGGGGAGAAAGATACCCCTAGACCTCGCTCCCATTCCTTAATATAAGCGGGGACTACTTCCCCAGGGGCGGAGCTGAGGGATTTATACAGGAGTGCCGTAATATGTCGTGGGATTTTTTCTCCCATAGCTAATTTCTCGAACCACGAAGGGGGTGAAGTGGTGGTGTATGTGCTGGCTAAAAGTTTGCAGCTGCGTGTTAATTTAATCCTAGCTAGAAAGTTTCCTTCCCCAGTAGCTTGGGTACATAAAAGGGTTAACCTACCCTGTTCTCTATAATGTTCTATTATTGTTGAAGTTGGTATGTGGCTTAAGTGTTTCCAAAATTGTGGGAAGGTTTTTTTGGGTGTTTGCGTTAGGTATGGGATGAGATCAGCAGTCAGAAGTTTAGGCGGGACAGAGAATAGGGGCGTCTTGTGTGGTCAAGAAGACTCCTTTGGTGAGACCCCTTGGTGCGTGCGACTGATGGCCTGATATGCTTGAAGAAAATCTATGGAAGGTGAATCAGGACCATCTGTAGCAGGTATGTTATCTTAGGGACAATGTAGGTCTGCAGTAGGTTCTTTCTTTCCAACCAGGACACCCATGGGATGATAAAGGATTGTAGCTGTGCTTTAATTTTCTTTATTAGTGGGAGGTAATTAGAACTTTAAAGCTTTTCTGGGTTACTTGTTAACGCAATAGCCAAGTATGGGAGTGAGTTTTGATTCCATTTGAAGGGAAATGAAGTTTCCAGCCACCTAGCCAATCCCTCAGTTAAGGAGAGACCCATTGCCTCGGATTTGGTGTGATTAACCTTAAATTTGGACAATTCACCAAAAACCTCAAAGGTACTTAGGATTTGTGGAAATGCTTGCTTCGGGTTCGTGAATAGCAAAAGGAGGTCATCCGCAAAAGCAGCACACTTGTGTTCCGTGCTATCAACCTTCAGGGGGGTTGTCTCTGAACACTTGAAGTAGCGTTTCCATAACCAGTATGAATAGAGAGGGGGAAAGTGGACAACCCTGTTGAGTCCCATTGGATAAGAGGCTCAGCTTTCTCATCCTTTATTATTTTAGGTGGCTGTTCTTCCTATCTCCACCAGCAGATGGCAGTCAGCACAAGCGACATGTTATTTCTTGTGCAGTTGTCACTTCCACTTCCGTGATGCTAAAGATATGGTTTGCAGGATACAGAAGATACATATCAAGAAATGTATACCGTACTTCTGCTTTAGAAATCAATTTTGGTATCTTGATTTTATTTATAGAGTAATTATGTTTCCGCATTTTTATCTCACATCAGATGTAACACATATCTGCTATACATCGAAGTCATTCTGCAATAAATCTACATATGATAGCTGTGCGCTGCAGCAATAGCTTTAGAAAACTTGTTGTCAGTGAATAGGAACATTCTGCATGTCCAGGAACTGGAAACCTTAAAGGGTGGCCCAGGAGTTAACAAAGTAACCTGCCGACAGCATGTGTGATAAAATAACAAAAAACTCACTATTCTTACTAAATTCCCTACTGCTGCCGTCAATCACTGGCCTCAGCGAAAAGGCGGTAAGTATGGCATGTGACCCGTGAATAAAAGGGCACTGCCAACCCACACATACATGCCGGTCTGCACCTATGTAAAGAATGCAAATTTCCTGGCTTCATCATCCAGGTGGAGAATGAATGGAGAGGCGGCCGTACATATACTGGACTGCCCAGCTACCTCCAGAACTTGCATAACAGTGAATAGAGAGAGCCGTGAACATGTGCTGCCACCTCTCCAGTGGCGTACCTAACACGGAGACAGAGGTGGGGGAGCAATGAACTTCTCCTATTCCCGACATAGATACACTGCATTTTCCAGCAGCCACCAGTAGGGGAAGCTCAGTGCAAAGACATTATTTAGAGCTCCCATTGGTTATTAATGGTAACTAGATAAATTCCTATGAACTGAGCTCCCCCTAGTGGTGGCTGCAGGCAGACAGTTTTATAATATCCTGTGTGAAGAGAAGCAGGAGATTTTTCACTGTATTTATGCCGGTTGTCTGGTGGGAGAAATGCAGCGTTACAATTTTTTCTATTAAAAATGTTTTCAACTTAATTAAAAAAATGTTAAATTTGTCTGAAATCAGGGGAGTTGCACTTTGTGTTCCACATTGCCTGGGAATGTTTAATACATGCATACTGGGAGACTGGTTTTGCTCCAGTAAGTGCTACAGCCTCATCACAGCATACCAAGCACAGCGCCGTACATTGTATAGTGGTCATGCTTGGTATTGCAGCCCAGGTTCATTCACTTAAATAGGACTGAGCTGCATGTAGGCCTTGTGACCAATGGACTGGCCTAGAAAGACGCCATTGTGCTCACCAGAGCTTTACTGCCCCTTCAAGCAACTGATAAGAACCCGAGGATAGGCTATCAGTATTGTAGTCTCAGAAAACCCCTTTATGGTTTGATCTTCGGATTGAGAGTAGTGCAATATATTATAGCATTGACCCTGTGTTTTATCCTTTGATGTTTGATACATGAGTTTGTCTTTTATATCCATATGAATGGCTGTTTGTATGGCCTTTAATGTTTTATAATAATCCTGCAAAATCACAACAGTTATCAGAAATGTCCTTTATTATCTAAATCCTTTCTACATCATTAATACAAAATCCATATCTTATATGAAAGCACAAAATGTATGAAACTTTAAAAAGAGATAAAGTAAAAAAAAAAAAAAAAAAAGTTCATAGAACTAATCACACTTTGTATCTAAGAGGATTCCTACTACTTCACAGAAAGGTTATAACTGGAGGTGATCAATACATGAAGTTAGCGGGTGTCATACATGTATAAGGCCTACGTATTGTCCAAGCCTCTCTACAGGCTCGTCTCATCAAAGAAAATGCCTTCAATCAGGGGCGTACACAGAAATCATGGGGCCCCATAGCAAAATGTAGAAAGGGCCCTCCACCTAAATGAATGACGATGAATGGGGTGCATTGTTTTCTGCCACTTTTCTGAGGCTCACTTTACACATAGACCAATATCACTGAAAAACCAATAATGTCCAAACTCTTGCAAGAACAAATAGGGTTATCACTAAAGGCAAGAATCTAAAACGTAACTTTTATTACATACAATAAAATCATATAACTTGGATCCATAAAGGTCCTATACACCGCAATAAGCTATCACCAAAAACAACATGGGCTCAAGCAGTGGGATGAGTACTCAGGGAGACTGTGTGAAAAAATAGGCCAAGGACATAATAAGGAAAGTGCAGTCCTAGGCACGAGGACGGGGAGCATCTACCACTAAGGTGCGTCCCCGGGCTGAGCAGTTTGGAGGGTGAGATCAGGGACAGTCTTATATATTTTTTCACACAGTCTCCCTGAGTACTCATCCCTCTGCTTGAGCCCATGTTGTTTTTGGTGATAGCTTATTGCGGTGTATAGGACCTTTATGGATCCAAGTTATATGATTTTATTGTATGTAATAAAAGTAACTTTTTAGATTCTTGCCTTCAGTGATCTTCCTCACTTTACACATAGTCCTTTGTGGTGTTTTTTTTTTTTTTTTTTTTTTAAATCACACCTAGAGCATATTGCATTTCAAGATAAAAATATGACACTGACCTTTATTATGCGGCAGTACGATTACACCGACCGAATGCTTTTTGTGTCTTGCATTCATAGACCCAAAACATTAAATTTTTTCATTGGTGAAGCTGTGTCAAGTCTTATTTTTTGTTTTTTACCATCAAGAATAAAAATGTGATCACATTATTGTATGGTTCATTATGTACACGGTGATAACAATGATACATTTTATTCAAAAAAAATATATGGAAATAAATGTGTTTACAAATAAAAAATATTTTTTTTAACCTTTTTTTTTCTAAACAGGATATTTAACTTTTTTAGATTTTTTTTTTATGTGTTCCACTAGGGGATTTGCGACCCTTTGATCACTCATATAATATACTGTAACTATATAGATGTCATTGGCATTAGCATCTAAGGGGTTAAACTGCTAGGATCAGGGTTAAGTCTCATCCTGGCTGTGAGATCAAAGTTCCAGCTGAATAATATGGCTGATGCCCACACGGTTACAGCTCCTGAGCCTGCGCCATCACCGTACTACATCTCTGACACCTAACTACTTGAAATTATGTAAAATTATGCAAGTCCAGCTACAGCCTAACCCTAACAAAAATATAAATGATTACAGTTTAATATTACTTATGACAAACACATTGTCCACGAAATGTCCAGGCGTACACCAGACCACCCAGATAATTCAGTTTTTGGGGATGTTGGAGAGAGCCCTAAGCTATAATCCCTAGTGCTAGGCCCTGAGCCCAGGGGCGACTCCTGATGGTGGAGGCCCCCTGTCCTCGAACCTAACTGGACACTCCTGATGTGCCCTAACAAATAAGGTGGTTAAGGGTCAGGATTAAATGTGGTGGGCTGGTGTAGGCGTGGACAAAAAGGATCAATAACACGAAATGCACAGTGTATACAGCCCTGTTGATACAAATGACCAGCAGGTACACGGTGCAGTAAACTACACTACAATTACATGAAGACACCAAATGACTGATAATCAATAATGTCACAGATCTAGTCTGTGTAAAGCCCCGACGCGTTTCCCCCACCGTGTGGGATCATCAGGGGGTAGATACATATAAGATAAATCATCAATAAAGATAATAAGGAAAAAACCATGTCAGACGGGTGGAGACCCGAACAATGTTGGCATCCCTATAATATAGCCGTCCAGCAGGCGGTGTCAAACGACATACAAAGTTAAAAAAGGAAATTGGACCAGATAGTATTCCTGGGAGGTCTAGAGGGATAGACACAGTATCAAACGTCTTGATATAACGGGCATGTGCAACTCACATACGGCCATCAAACATGGATGTCTGTAGAGAGAAAGATAATACACGCTATATATATGCGTTCAAGTGTACTATGACGCCTATGACGTCATATCCGGACGGCTGAAACGGATATCCTGCGGCGTGCGTTCCACAATGGAGCGCACGCCGGCACTGGTTCAGGCGTGCAAACCATACACCGGAGGGGGTCACCTATGAACAGGTGATTGCATTTCTAATTAGGGTATCTGTATAAATCAAGGGCTACTTGGATTTGACCAAGCAGTGGACCCTGGGAGGCTTTATAGGATCTGAGGGACTCATCATCATAAGTAAGTATCCCTATTTCATTACACCTAGGCATGAGATGATGATTTTCGGGCATACCTGACATATATACACTCCTTTGTCACTAAGTGTACTTCAACTAGTGGACGGCCAGATCCTGAGGGGCCGGACTACACTATCCAGATCACCTTTAAAGGTAACTAGTTTATCTGTTGTTACTTTACATGGGTACTGGATATTCCGCTGTGATCTCATCTATTACTATATTATTCTCTAGTATCCTATCATACTGGATGTGAGTTAAACAGACTGTGGACAACATTAATACAACCTGTTGTCTAGAGCACCACTATTTAGAAGACTGCCATCTGTACCTCTTGGCATCAACCACGATCACGTATGCGCTTTATATGTTGCCTTACTCTAGTGAGTGATCTCTATAATCTGATAGGTGTTGGTGGAGACGTCTCACAATAGTGGGTGTGTTACTTGTGTACACTTGAACGCATATATATAGCGTGTATTATCTTTCTCTCTACAGACATCCATGTTTGATGGCCGTATGCGAGTTGCACATGCCCGTTATATCAAGACGTTTGATACTGTGTCTATCCCTCTAGACCTCCCAGGAATACTATCTGGTCCAATTTCCTTTTTTAACTTTGTATGTCGTTTGACACCGCCTGCTGGACGGCTATATTATAGGGATGCCAACATTGTTTGGGTCTCCACCCGTCTGACATGGTTTTTTCCTTATTATCTTATTGATGATTTATCTTATATGTATCTACCCCCTGATGATCCCACACGGTGGGGGAAACGCGTCGGGGCTTTACACAGACTAGATCTGTGACATTATTGATTATCAGTCATTTGGTGTCTTCATGTAATTGTAGTGTAGTTTACTGCACCGTGTACCTGCTGGTCATTTGTATCAACAGGGCTGTATACACTGTGCATTTCGTGTTATTGATCCTTTTTGTCCACGCCTACACCAGCCCACCACATTTAATCCTGACCCTTAACCACCTAATTTGTTAGGGAACATCAGGAGTGTCCAGTTAGGTTCGAGGACAGGGGGCCTCCACCATCAGGAGTCGCCCCTGGGCTCAGGGCCTAGCACTAGGGATTATAGCTTAGGGCTCTCTCCAACATCCCCAAAAACTGAATTATCTGGGTGGTCTGGTGTACGCCTGGAAATTTCGTGGACAATGTGTTTGTCATAAGTAATATTAAACTTTAATCATTTATATTTTTGTTAGGGTTAGGCTGTAGCTGGACTTGACTAATTTTGAATACTTAACCCATCATTATAATACTTATCTCAATTTGCTGGATGTTTATGTAAAATTATGGCATAAGGGGTTAAGCTAACCTCTGGCTGCAGCTGTTTTTGAAAAACAAATTGGAAAAAAATGCTGAAAATAGACTTTTTTGTTTTAAATAAATATTTGGTAGAATATTGTTATAGTGACCGAGATTGTTAGCACAAACCATGAATGGCTCATTGTGTACATTATTATTAATATATTATTACGTTATTTTTTGCTGTGTATTTATATAATAAAACTGCCATCCCACTGTAAATTATAATCTATGACTCCCCGCAGCCAGCACTAGGGAGAGCTCAGTACATATGAATTTATACAGTTACAATAGAACTCAACAGAAGCTGTATAAATCTTTATGCAGTGAGCTCCCCTGGTGTTGGCTCAGGAAACTCATTTCAGTATGGCTAGAAGCAGAGGCCTCTTTCCACCCCAGGATTGCGTGGTCTGCCTCTATTTAATGTACACCATTGCTTATAATATATGAGCTATGGGTAAAACCCAAGATCCTGGCAAAGTCATTTGTTTGGGAAATGCAAATGGTCTTACTTCGAGCCCCAAGTCCGACAAGAAGAGCATAGTTTACAATTTTCACAGACAGTCCATGCAAATTTGTGCTATCCCAGGCAGGAAATGGGTGGGGCTTTTATAAGCCCCACCTACAAACGGTCATTTTTGGGTTTGGGCGTTCCCAGAGCAGTGCTTTACATGTTCAAATTTACAATCAGCAATGTTGGTAAGTATGGGAGAGAGAGTTGTACTCCCCCTCTACGACTTTTATGTGCCAGTGTCTGCACAGTGCTTGTCCTCTGAAGTTGGCGAAAACTGCACCCCACTGCACACTATAG
This sequence comes from Bufo gargarizans, assembly GCF_014858855.1. Taxonomy (NCBI): domain Eukaryota; kingdom Metazoa; phylum Chordata; class Amphibia; order Anura; family Bufonidae; genus Bufo; species Bufo gargarizans. Next base: position 619,019,498 of record NC_058082.1, on the reverse strand, counting down.
GCTATTACTAACTACAAGGTTTCCAACTGAAACCAACAGAATTGTGAATTCAGCTCTGGAATATTAAATAAACTGTAAGTGACCTAAAAAATTTTGTTTTTGAAACTATGGCCATTGATTAGGGGCCTACAACTCTCGGTCAACTCTTGTTTGTGGGTATAGAGGGTTGAGAGCTGTTTGATGACATTTAGGGTATTTATAGTATAGCAATCACCTATCTCTTTGTGTTCAGTTTTTCATCCCATCAGGCTATGAACATCTTTGCACTAATTTTTTTAAATTATTTCTTTCCTACCAATTTGCTACCGTGGACTCTGTATGACTCACTTGGTACCATGGTCAGTTAAGCATGTGTGTGTTCTCTATAGGGAGACAGAAATAGGCACCTCTGAATAATTGATCGGCTATATCAAAATCTAACATCCCTGTTGCTTCTTTCTCCCAACATCTTGCATCATGGCAGAGTTGAGAAACCACCGTACATATAAGATGCTTGGCTGGTCCCTCCAAAATTGGCAGGTTTGGCTAATGAGCCTCTATTGTGTAAGGCCACCTTTAGAAATAGCGGCAGGGAGGGGGAGAAGGTTGTGCATGGCAGATCAGAGTGTAGACAGGTGCGCTCACTCTACAATTTTTGGAAGTCCCATAGAAGGGGATTGAGAGAGCTGCTCAATCGTGGACTTTCCACCTCTCCCGTCATTTTGGTGCGAAACAGTTCTTGAGATAGGTGCCGGTCTCAGTGGTGGAACTTGCACCTATTGGACATTTATGGCACATCCTGTGGAAATGTCCATACGGGAATGACCCTTTAAGCAGACCAGGCATTCAAAATATATTAGAGGAACAGACAAGTCCACACCAGAAAAGTCTGAAAATCAATGAAGAAATGAAGAGTGCAGACTGAAACAGAATCAACTTTCCTTGTCAATGGTGTTCATATCCTTTCACCCTTTACCTTCATCACAGTCGTGTGAAAATCCAGTCCACCCTTATAAACCATATTACTTGCTGTAGTTACATATTCATTTCTGCTATATTGTGAATGAATTAATATGAACTATCTACAGCCCCCAAAAGAAATGTACAATTCAGACATATAAATTATAGTAAAGGCACAAATATTTACAGCAGGTTCCAGCTATCCCTTATGCTTAGGGACCAGGGCCAGCACAAAGGGTAAACAGAGTAGACAATGGCATAGGGTGCCACTGAGGTAGGGGTGCAATTTGTGAATAAAACCAAACAGTTTTCCAGGGTTTACAAATATGCAACAGTATCTATACATGTCTAATTGCTTACCAGATGATGCCACCATTGCTCATAAGCACTTTTTATTTTCTTAGCTTTGCCCAGCTCTGTGCTGCACCTTTGTTTTGATTCCGCTAGGGCTTGATGTGTGTGAAATTAGCAATGTGGATTACAGTTTCCATGATTCCTTTTCACTCTTGCAGACATTGGGGGGAATATATCACGTCTACACTAAAGAATGCTGGCTTTTAAATGTCGCAAAATAGAGCTTTGTGACTTTATGGAGTCAATGATGAAAAAAAATTTGCAACTTTTTGCATTTTTACACCAGTCTAGTTTTGAAAAGTTATCACTGTGACGTCTTTAAAAATTAGCCCAAAAAGTCTCAAGTTTACTCTAGTAGATGGATGGCATAAAAAACTGGAGTAATATTTCTAGAAAAAAAAAGGGTTTAATAATGCGCCAAATTTAACAAACAATGTGCGACCTTTCATAGATTTTACGCAAAGTACGGCTAAGCAGACTCAAGCAAAACTGACCTCAAATATTACTCTTCTGATAAATTGCTCCATTGACTCTATAGTAGCCCAGCGCTCCGTGCCTGGTCCTACACACGGGCACGGGCACCGGGCTCCCTCATTTCCTCCTGCTGCCGTGCACAGGCAGCAAGTAGCTTAGCTGTTGTATCTGTGCTCCATGCCAGAGTTTACAGGCCTGTCTCTCCTCCCTTGTGAGGCAGCACATACACGCCCTCTATCTCCCCAGCCTGTGGCTGGGTTGCAGGAAGTAAAGGCGCTTCCTGCCCCACGAAGGCGCATGAGCAATCTTGGTCACTAGCTTGTCTAATTCCTAGTGTGAAGATGTTTTTGTAAGTTTCTGCTTTTCTGTGTACCGGACTTTGCTTTTTGATTTAACGGATTTTGCTTGTTTGCCGCCTGCCTCTGACCTTGGACTTCATTTACAGACTTTGCTTAATCGCTGCCTGCCCTGACCATGTACTTCCCCTCAGTGCTTGCATCGGTATCTCTGAACCCCCTGGTCAGCTGCCACTGGCCCGGGGACTGCTCTGGAGTGGCACCTGGCAACTATCCTAACGGCCCAAACCTATCCTCACCATCAGAGGCTCTAGTGAAGGCCAGGTAGTTACTAAGTCACACCCCTCCAGGGTATAGCCAGTCAGTGGCGCAGTGTGTCCACACACGGTTTCCTAACGCTTTACTTACAGTTGCGAGCATGCCCCTCTATTGCCAGATGTAAGGTAGTGCTATAATTACTCACTGTCTCTGCATTATCTGCTGCCCAGCATGTAAAACATGATCCCTTCAGAGGCAGAGAAGAGCCAGGGAGCAGTGGGAATAAGAGGCATATAATGTGTGACCTTCATTACCACATGGAGGGGGAGAGTAAAGAAAACCACATGCACAGGACATCACGCAAGCTGGAGATAAACTGGAGCATAGTCTTGCCTTTTGAAGGCATCCCATTATTGGAACTATGAATGCTAGTGATTGTTAGGGGGACGATACTGGGCAATTAAATGAATGATCGTATAGCCAAGAGTTATGCCGAACTTCAGGGAACAAGGGTGTTGGTGCACGTTCTAAAACTCGTACCATGGGCACTTATATAGCTTGTCTCAGCACTGCTAGGGATGCCACCAGGTACTGAATGGTGCTGTTTTGATAACAAATGGAGAAAGATGTCCCTTGTTGTCTAATAACCAAACTATGTCATTATTACAGTGCAAAACAAAGTAGCACAGCTGCAGCAGAGGCGAGTTTGTCAGATGAAAGGGTCATTTGGCACAACCCGTGTTGATATATACAGTATCATCATTAGTTGTCTGTGGGCGGCACATAACAGCAACAATTAAACTCTGCTACATCTATATATTGACATTCAGAACTACAGTATTTAGTGCTTCTTGGTTCTCCAAGACAATGATGCTAGACTCATAGAAGAAGAAGAGCTCCTTGGTAAATTGTTGGTGCTGCAGGAATGCTACCAAGTGAGTTCCTTGAAGTATTGGACTTTGTCATGGTGGTAGTCATGCAGTGCATGGTCACGGTCATAGGAGCTTGATATGTGGAAACCGCTGCTCCCAACAAGATGCCGCCTGTCCTCCACAGCTCCGATCTGTCTGCTGGTTTATACATTGTGAATAAATACTCAGGAACTTCACGCCTAAGCGGTCTGTGAAGCTGACAAGCCGGCCATGTGGAAATTGTGAAAACAGGCTTGTGCCTTAGTGGTGCGGGCTCTGACACATGTCCGCGCGGCGGATTGTTAGGGGGATTCGGTAATGGTGATTTTCTGAACAGATTCACACAGTTTTTCTGACTCAACATCATCTTTGGTGTTTTCTGAATTCTCCAGTGTAATGTAACATCCTGAATCTCTGGGACAGTCACTTAGTTCACATTTGTTTGCAGCAGTGTCAGGGCTGAGCGTCGGCGGCACAGAGTCATTGCCGGATTCCTGTTCACCTGTCAAACCGCAACAGAAACATTAGTCTCTTTACTGACATATTCTGAAAAACAGCAGAAATAAGCTGCACGACTGATATAGAATCTACTGCATCTATCCATTTATCGAGAAAAAAGCAAAAAGTCAGCATTTATCATACATCTAGTGTCTGTCTATCTATCTATCAAGTATGGAAAGCAAAAAGCAGCACACTGGTGTAGGTTGGGTGCAATCCCTCCAGGGATCAGTAACCAGGTTCCTGCATATATAAAAAAGAGATAAAAAGGTTCTATCTATCTATCCATCCATCCTGGGGTGGACTGGGAACTTAAAGGGGTTCTGCAGTTTTTTTAAACTGATGATCTTTCCTCTGGATAGATCATTAGCATCTGATCGGCGGGGGTCCGACACCTGGGACCCCCGCCGATCAGCTGTTTGAGAAGGCAGCGCCGCGGCCTTCTCGCTGTTTTCCGCAGGCCCAGTGACGTCACAACTAGTATCAGTGGCCTGGGCGGGGCTAAGCTCTGTTCACTTGAATGGAGCTTAGCCCCGCCCAGGCCAGTGATACTAGTCGTGACGTCACTGGGTCTGCGTTAAACAGTGAGAAGGCTGCGGCGCTGCTGCCTTTTCAAACAGCTGATCGGCGGGGGTCCCGGGTGTCATACCGCGCCAATCAGAGGCTGATGATCTATCCCGTCCGACCCTGTACCTATCTATATCTATCTATCTCTCTCCCTCTCTATCTTATACACAGGGGAAAAATATATAATAAATGCTGTCTTATGTGTATGACTACAGCCGTATCATTTAAAGCACTGGTCTGTGAAGTATCTGGTGTGGGACTGGCAGCTCTCAGGTCTTGTTCTGCCTTGGCCCTGTGTTGGGAAATGATGGCATGCGGCATGTTATCATCATCTTCCTTCGAATATCTAATATATAAAGCTGAGTGTATGTGTTTATGTCCGCTAATGGAATCCGCACCGTCACATTTACAATCACAGAATTTGGCACACAGGTATAGCCAATAGAAGCATGGTCACATGATCATTATCAGCCAATAGAAGCTCTCCACATACACACAGTTTTACACCAGGTTTCCATAACAACCCAGCCATTTTTCTTCACTGCTGTAGGTCAGCTTTAAAGGGGCAGGGTGCTGTGGATGACACTGTTAAGGGAGCGGAGTGCTGTAGAGGTGACTGTTAAGGGGGCAGGTAGGGTGGCCACCATTCAGGCCACCCTCAAAAGACGGACTTAAAAATTCCTCCCCCAGTTCCACTAAGTCACGCCCCCGATTTGGTTAGGCCACGCCCCTTCCCACTCCGCAGTCAATGGGGATGGAAAAAATGAAAGTAAAAATTAACTTCTTTCAGCTGCAGGGGTGGGAGAGAGGGTGACTTTCTCCCTGCAGCTCACATCCAGGTCCTGTGCCGGATGGAGGAGAGGGAGTCTGAAAGCCAGACTGTCCGGTCTAAAACTGGACCTCTGGCCACCCTTGCGGCAGGCTGCTGTGGAGGTCACAGTTAAGGGGATGGTCCGCTATGGAGGTCAGTGTTAAGGGGCAGATTGCTGTAGAGGCCACTGTTAAGAGGATGGTCCGCTATGGAGGTCAGTGTTAAGGGGGCGGAATGCTCTGGAGGTCACTGGTAAAGGGGTGGGCTGCTGTGGAGGTCACTGTTAAAGGGGCGGCACTGTGTAGGTCTCTGTTAAGGGGGCAGTGAACAGTCGAGGTCACAGTTAAGGGGCAGTCCTCTATGGAGGTCAGTCTTAAGGGCGGGGTGCTGTAGAGGTCACTGTTAAGGGGGCGGGGTATTGTGGAGGTCACATTTTAGGGGGAACTGAGCATTGTGGAGGTCACTGTTAAGGGGGCGGGTTATTGTGGAAATCACTGTTAACGAGACGGGTAATGTGGAGGTCACTAATAAAGGGGCGGCCGCTGTGGAGGTCACTGTTAAAGGGGCGGGGTACTGTAGATGTCACTGTTATAGTGGATACTGTTGATATCTTTTAACATTAAATGATATAGATTAAATATATCCATGCAAAGCCGGGTCCTTCTGCTAGTAATTTATATCATGTGATTGGACAAACTATTTCAATATGGCAATATGCATCACACAGTATGACTGGACAGAAGGCAAAATCTGGTTCTGGGTGTAAAGTAGTCGGAGCACAGATACAGGTGTGTACCTTGTATGTCTTATATGTCTAGGACAGGTCTGGTCAAAGCGACCCTGTAGAATTATTAATTTGGTCTCCATGATGTTTCTATATGATCTTCAATCTATAATGCTTCTTAACATCTTCAGCCTATATAACGATGGTTCCCTTTTTTACATTGCAGAATAAATAGAAGAGTTATCACATACCAGCATTATACTAAAAAACTCTTAAACCTGACATTTTTCAGCACCTATAATCCTGTGAATCTTCCTAATGCTCCTAGCCTGTCCTTATATTAACTTTCGTGGGATTACCTGAAACTCCTATGAAGCGCTGACCTATAAAGTCTAATCCTCTATGTGTTTTCAAAGTCATAAGCTGCTGAGAAGTAGCACCTGAAGATAACGGCATATGGGCAATCTTTTAAGATCTGAAGGCACAAATATTTTGGGACTTCTTTTATCCTTTCATCGGTCTTTACAAAATACTGAACAACTTTAAGTGGATATGCATAAACATATCGCTACTATTTGAGCTGAGCTACTCCACATTGCCACGCCACTCACTACACTAGTAGACTAAAGAAGGCTGTAGAAATCAGTAACCTTCAACACTCCAGCTGCTATGAAACTACAACTCCCAGCATGCACACTTACTTGGCTGTTCTTGTAACTCTCATAGAAGTGAAAGGAGAATTCTGGGAGTTGTAGTTTCAGAACAGCTGGAGTGCCATCAGTTGCTAATCGTTGCTATAGATCATTGATACTAAGGTCTTTGGGGGCAACCAGAGCTTGAAGATGATAATAGACATACAAATCTTGCTTATAGTTTCAATCTCAGGATCCACCAAGGAAATTGGGGTTAGAAGCCCCACTGGTCACAAAAATGGGGGTCATGTGTCTACTATTTGAATCTCCAGCCGTCCCATAGTTTGAACGTAGTGGCAATGAGCGTGCTCGACCACCACCCTATTCAAATGGTGAGCCACGTTCTTGTAATAAGTGGGAGTCCTCACCGATGAGACACTTATTACATATACTCTTGTGTTTGACATTCTAGCACAACCCCATTAAGTCCATCCTGAACACTAATGATTATCTGGTAGAAGAAATGGTTGTGGTTGAGGTACCGCAACATGGAATAACTCACAGTCACAATCTTGTAAATTCTCAATGGCAATCAGTAGCCTCATTCGTGCTTCAGGGTTTGTGATGTTGAGCTCACAGAGATGACTCTCCTTTATGTCCTTTAGATCTTCAAGACTTTCGTATCCATTCAACAGAAGGCTTGACATATATTCCTGTGAGATATAAAAATCTGTGTTTTTGACAACCTCATGATTTGAAGGGTGACACATTTGACAAGGGATTGGTCTAAAAGTGGTTCAGCACTAGGAGAGGTTAAAGGGGTATTTTGATTCTATGTGCATGAAACTTAAAGAGGACCTTTCATGGGTCCAGACTTTATAAACTAAGTTTTAGGGTATGTAGGGAATACAGCGGGGATCTAATAAAGCTTACTATTTTTTCTGGGCGCCACTCCGTTCGCCCGCTGTGGCCACCGTTAAATTATCCCGTCTGGTATGCTAATTTTTGCATCGGAACAATGAGGAGGAGACTGAGTCTCCGTGGGCGTCTCCTTCTCCCTGGCTGTAGCGCTGTCCAGTCACAGCCAGAAAAAAAACCTCACCTTCTCCCTGACAGCTCATAGCCAGGAAGAAGGAGACGCCCATTGAGAAACAGGACAGTCTCCTCCTCCCTGTTCCGATGCGAAAATTAGCATACAGGGTGGTAGAATTTAACGTGGGCCACAGCGGGCGAACGGAGCGGCGCCCAGAAAAAATAATAAGCGGTATTAGATCCCCGCTGTATGCCCTACATACCCTGATACTTAGTTTATAAAGTCTGGACCCATGAATGGTCCTCTTTAAGGGGGTTGTTGAACCACCTAAATGTAAAGTGTATCTGTCGTTTTGGTTTAAAGAGTGTTAAATCTAAGCTGTAAGTGTACATTATGTACTAAGGAGAGACTGTCTTCAGTCTTCAGCATTTTACTAAGCACTAGTGTTGATCACGAATATTCTAATCGCAAATTTGTATTGTGAATATTGCCACTTCGAGAATTTGCGAATATCTAGAATATAGTGCTAGATCTTCGCAAATATTTTAATATCGCAAATATTATAGATTTTTTTCATCAGTAGCCTACATATTCATTATATAGACTAGTAGCTCAGAATTGCACCAATATCCCTTTACTATTACTGCCAGAACATGTTGGGTGTAGTAGTTTCAGCCCAACTGGGCAGTCAGAGGTTGTAGGCTACAGAAATATAGCAGAGTTAGTTATAAAGCCATTGATAGGCCAATGAACTATTTTACCATATGAAGGTAAAAGAAATGCATGACAAAACCAGCTCTGCTACATAATGTAGCAGAGCTGGTTTTACATGGGAATACCGTGGGTTATACTGAATGTCATCCTCTTGTATATAGCAATATACAGTATATAATATATACATATATATTGTAGCAATGTGAACATTGAAGTGTTTTCCCCAGGCTCCGGTCCGGGACTTAGGGCATGCTCATGTCCAGGGATCCTATTTAATCCTGCTACTTGTTCTTGGGTGTGTCTCACTCTGGAGAGTGTACAGACAGAGGCCTGGTGAGGCTCTGTCAGTGTGGTCTCAGATAAGCCAGGCTGAGGGGCCACGAGGCTATGCAATAGCCTGGACTTTGGGGGACTTGCACACAGAAGGCTGGAGTGGCTCTGTGTGGTCTGAGCCGGAAGGGCTGAGAGACCACGATTCCCCAAGAGACACTGGTGTGAGAGCAGCCTGGAGGCTGCTGGAGGTTGGGCTGGGAAAGCCGCATCTCATCACGGGTGTGAACTGTGCTACGCTTTAGGTGAGTCAGGGAAACCTATGTGTTTAGTTAGGGCCCAGACGGGCAAGGTATTTTATTTTGGCTTTGTGTGTTTTTGCTTTATGCCGTGTGCCACAATAAAGCACAGTTTGGCCCCTAAATCCTGGTTTCTGTGAAGAAGTGTGTGTTTGCAACCCCTGGAAAAGAGCTAATCCCCTACATTTGGTGTCGGATGCGGGCACATGTCCGTGCTGAAAAGTAAAAAAAACGTGGTTGCTAAGGGCAACGACATCACTAAAAGGAGCAGGTGCTGCTCATGCTGTTCTGGACACTTTTTGCTGGGTTGCAAAGGAGTTACTGTGCAGTGAATTAAAGGGCCAGTAGCCCAGCAAAAGGGGACTCGCTGCTGAAAGTTTTTCCTGCTACGAGACAGTTTCTTGCCATGGGTCTCGGGGAAGAATACGTCCGACGGACATGGGAGATTAAACGGCAGGAAAAACTTGTAAAACAGATGGGTTGTACCCCAAGTGAGTTGGTGAAATTTGATGCTGAGCGAGAGGCTCTGGAGGCGCAGCTGCAGCTAGCCCTGAATAGAGGGTCCTCAACGCTGTATGGACCCTGCACAAAGTTCCAAGAGGTCGGCAGTGTGCCGGGAACGCCGGAGAAAAAGCTAAGATATGCCGTTGCCAAGGGCAACCGTCGGGAAGAAAAGGAGGTGGAGAGTGGTGCAGCTCTCAGGAGATCCTATGTTTCCTGCACGTGTGCGCAAAGTCCTAAAGGGTGCGGATGGAGTGACTGTCTGAAAAAAGGCTGGAGTCAAGGCCAAGGCGTTTCCCGTGGCAACTACTGTATTAAGGAAAAGGGTGATGACCGTGCTGGAGATATTCCTGGACTCCCCTCATCTCCCGTGAGTGCCGAATCCGTGATGACAATCGGTAAGATCGTTCTGATTATCCCGTGTGTAACAGACCCAGTGACATTGAGCAGGCGGCAGTTGCTACCCGCTGGGCCAGTGGGTGATATGTTACCGAGGCTAGAAACTGTCTCAAAAGTGTGTGACCATATTAAAAGTAATATAATGCTTAGTGTACGGGACAGTCATGCAGTTAATAAGAACTGTCCGATGGTTTTCACTGAGGGTGAGACTGCGGTGAGAACTGGGACTTATGGACTTGCTGGTAGAACTATGCTCATACATGAGGGATTGTTGGGCCATGATTTCCCGTTGTTCCGTGACTTGTGGGGAAGTGGAAACACTTATGCAGTCAGTGATGAAACTCCTGCAGAACTGGTACCTAATCCTTTAAGTGAAGTGACCATTAGAGACAATGGTGCCGATAAGGTGCAAGGTGATTGTGCCAGGTTGGCGGAAATGCATAATGAAAGTGGGATGTCATGTGAAATATCTGATGTTGATAACATACCTTTTCCGTTGCAGGCTGTGGTCAGGGGAGAAGCGCCCCCTGGTGGTAAAAATGTAAATGATGATGAAGCTTTATTTTCTTCATCTGCTATTATTCATGAAGAACTTTATGACTTGATCAGGAGGTTTGAAGAATTGCATATAAGTAATGTGAACCAGGCACCTGAAAGAGAGCCTGAGCAAGTGCAGGTGGTTCTCACTGAGGGGGAGTCTCCAGTGAGAACTGGGTATTGTGGACCTGATGTTACAAATATGTTCTTATATGATGTGATGTTGGGTTGTGATAACGTTTCGTTGTTATGGGGCAAGGTAGACACTTCTGCAGATAGTGACGAAACTCCTGCAGAACCTGTACTTGCCCGTGTAAATGAAGGCCTAAGGGAGCTGCACATTGACTGCCATGGGGAAAGAATACTGCCTATTGAAAACCATGGTGCTGATAGAAACATGTGAATGATGCAGAAGTGCAGATAAATGTTGTGAGCACTGAGTGGAGCAATCCTACTCTGGTGAACATGCAAGAAAGGGTAGCAGTCCTAGAGGGAGTATCACAAGTACCAGAGGTGGACATGCAGTCTCCACAGTGTTTTATGGTCCATAAAGTAATGTCCCAGGTAGGGATTAACTCGGCAGTGCCCCTAGAAGTCAGCGTTTATAATGACACCAGTGACATAGGCGATATATGCGCTGTGGCCATTAGCAACTCCGAGAAGGAAGCTACCAAGTCAAGGTATTGCAAAATTCAGGTAGTCACTAGTAGAGACCAGACGACAGTTATACCTGACGTGACGAGAGCTGAGTGGGGAGATGGCAGCCTAGTGTCTGAGACCCATACCCAGGCAGGGGTAGATGACCTGACGCGTCAGTACAGCTGCAATCCTGAAGATTTTTCTCTCTCCACACAGTCCCTAGATATGATAGAGAAGGGACTAGATGTCTTCACAGAGTCACCGAAGAAGACTGCAGTAGATACAAACAAAGTGCTTAAAGAGACCCTGCGTGGAACCCCCACAGGGTGGCCAAAAGAAAATGGTGATATTCCTACATCGGCTGCAGCAGAGCCAAGTGAAGAGCATCTGGAACAGGAGACACTCTCCTTGGCTCGATCCCTTGAAGAAGTGCTTGAGGAGCGAGATAAATGTGAGAGGCTGAACAGACAACTCACAGCAGGGATGGAAGATCTCATGAGCTCAAAGGATGATGTCAGGAAGAACGTCTGAGTTGAAGAAGTCTAAGCCAGAGCCTGTTAAGAATGGGTCTGGAGATGGTGGCGCCGTGGTGCCGACTGAGGTGGAGAAGATGGAAAATCTTTCTGCTCACCCAACTGATGGTGCTGATGTGCATGCAGAGGCCAAGAGACTCGTGGCAATAAGTAGCCAGGACCTGGTCATGAAAGATGTTCCCTCTGCCGTCAGTGCCTTACAGAAAGCCAGCGGTCTGCTGGAGAAGAAATACCAGGAAACAGACGATCAGCATACAGATGGTGTCTACTACTGTGATATGGCTCCACTAGAGCTTAAGCGATTGGGGAACAATATCCTGAGTGAACCTCTAGAGGGTTTGCCAGAGGGCAACGAGTCTGGTGAAGATCCTGATGTCCCCAGTGCCTCCAACCTTGATGAGAAGGAGGAGGCGTTAAGAAGGCAAGGATATGAGGCCAAGTCCGTGAAGGATGAAAAGGATAATAAAGTAAATGGCAAACTCCAAAGAAGCTAAGGCAGAGGTCTTAAAATGGGAGAAAACCTTGGATGTCCCAGAGACCAAGGTTAGGGCGGAAAGAGCGACTGTTGAAGTGGGAAAAGCCACTGAAGACGCAGAAGACTCTGAAGTTGGCTCCAAACCTGAAGAAACCCCTACTGAGAATAATGGTAAAGGGGTCCAGATATGTGGAAAAGGAGCGAGACATAAGAAACCTGCTCTGCAGAAGGAGCCCCGCAAGGCAAAAGAGAAGGGGTCTGGACACGACCATGACTGGGACCAGTTCAGTCAAGAGTTGCCGCAGTCCAAGAAAGGACGTGAGGGGCCTGTGCAGAAGCCAGGAAATATAAAAAGACAGTACCTGCTCATGAGAGGGGCAAGAAAATCCCAGAGGCCTTGTCAGCTCTGTAATAAACTCATGAGTGTGACAAACCAAGCACTGATGGCATGGGTCTGGCAAAATAAAGGGAAGCCTCTGACGCGGACCACATCTTCCAGGGGGAAGGTTGAGCCAGGCGATGGCAAGAAAATGCGGATGCCCTGTCACGAGCATCCAGTTGGTACTACATGTGTTCACCCCCACAGGTTTGAACAGAGGGGGGGGGGATATGTAGCAATGTGAACATTGAAGTGTTTTCCCCAGGCTCCGGTCCGGGACTTAGGGCATGCTCATGTCCAGGGATCCTATTTAATCCTGCTACTTGTTCTTGGGTGTGTCTCACTCTGGAGAGTGTGCAGACAGAGGCCTGGTGAGGCTCTGTCAGTGTGGTCTCAGATAAGCCAGGCTGAGGGGCCACGAGGCTATGCAATAGCCTGGACTTTGGGGGACTTGCACACAGAAGGCTGGAGTGGCTCTGTGTGGTCTGAGCCAGGAAGGGCTGAGAGACCACGATTCCCCAAGAGACACTGGTGTGGGAGCAGCCTGGAGGCTGCTGAAGGTTGGGCTGGGAAAGCCGCATCTCATCACGGGTGTGAACTATGCTACGCTTTAGGTGAGTCAGGGAAACCTATGTGTTTAGTTAGGGCCCAGGCGGGCAAGGTATTTTATTTTGGCTTTGTGTGTTTTTGCTTTTTGCCGTGTGCCACAATAAAGCACAGTTTGGCCCCTAAATCCTGGTTTCTGTGAAGAAGTGTGTGTTTGCAACCCCTGGAAAAGAGCTAATCCCCCTACAATATATATATACATACATACATACAGCGGTTTGGGGGGGGGGGGCGTCGACAGGGAGTGGGCCCCATGAATCAGTTTTGCACCGGGCCCCATGGATTGTGTGTACGCCACTGGCTTCCTCTGTGATATCCTCCCATGAAATCCATTCTTGTTTAGTTTTTTACGTATCGTAGATTTGCCAACAGGGATGTTAGCATATGGCAGAGACTTTTGTAAGTCTTTAGCTGACACTCTAGGATTTTTCTTCACCTCATTGAGCAGTCTGCGCTGTGCTCTTGCAGTCATCTTTACAGGACGGCCACTCCCAGGGCGAGTAGCAGCAGTGCTGAACTTTCTCCATTTATAGACAATTTGTCTTACCGTGGACTGATGAACAGCAAGGCTTTTGGAGATACTTTTATAACCCTTTCCAGCTTTATGCAAGTCAACAATTCTTAATCGTAGGTCTTCTGAGAGCTCTTTTGTGCGAGGCATCATTCACATCAGTCAATGATTCTTGTGAAAAGCAAACCCAGAACTGGTGTGTGTTTTTTTTTTTTTTTTTTTTTTGCAGGGCAGCTGTAATCAACACCTCCAATCTCATCTCATTGATGGGACTCCAGTTGGCTGACACCTCACTCCAATTAGCTCTTGGAGATGTCATTAGTCTAGGGGTTCACATACTTTTTCCACCTGCACTGTGAATGTTTACATGGTGTGTTCAATAAAAACATGGTGACATTTAATTCTCTGTGTGTTATTAGTTTAAGCAGACTGTGATTGTATATTGTTGTGACTTAGATGAAGATCAGATCACATTTTATGACCAATTTGTGCAGAAATCCATATCATTCCAAAGGGTTCACATACTTTTTCTTGCAACTGTATACATAGTCAGAGACTGGGTACCGGCAAGAGCCAGCTGGAAACCTCTGCATGTTACACACAGGTGTCTTCAGCACTCGGTAAAACACTAAAGACTGAAGCTGTTACAGCTTTGCTAAGGCTACTTTCACACTAGCGTTCGATCGGATCCGTTTGCATTACCATGAACCAAAAAAAAAAAAAGCGTTCAGGTGTCCGCCTGCTGAGCGGAGCGGAGGACAAACGGTGCCAGACTGATGCATTCTGAGCGGATCCGCATCCACTCAGAATGCATTAGGGCTGGACGGATCAGTTCGGGGCCGCTTGTGAGAGCCTTCAAACGGAACTCACAAGCGGAGCCCCGAACGCAAGTGTGAAAGTAGCCTAAGAAGACTCTTTACACCCTGTTTTCAAGTAGAAAGAAACATCTTTCCTTAATAAAGTACATTACAAAAATGTTTAATATCCATGTCCCTGTACAATATCAAAAATAAACCAAAACGACTAACACTTTAAAAGAGAGAAAACTATTACAATGCTATAAAATAATGACAGATGCAATACTCAACTTACCAATATCCTGCCGCTCCCGTTCTAATGCTTCTCAGGTCTTACTCCTCCAGTGATGACATGTTCACATGACTTGTGACCACCGAAGCCAATGACTGGCTGTAGCGGTGACCTCAGTGGTGTTTACATGTCACCAGTATAGCCAATGGATGCAGCAGTCACATGTGTTCATCGCTGGAGCAGGAAGAACAGAGAATGGCGATGGACCCGGTAAGTGTCTGAACCGGTGCAGCAGGGCACTGATAATGTGTGTATTACTTTGGACAGTTAGTTTGGACAACCCCTATAATCACTTCCTAAATGGAAAGTTCTACAATTGTGTTTTAGTTCCTCATTGCTTTCACTGTCAGTGAATGAGAACCTTCTTCTGTACATTCAGTAATCCTGTCCATGGTTAGTCCTGCTCCCACGTACTCAGGGAGCATTGTCTACAATTATAAATCTTAAACATTGTGGGGAATTGAAACACAAAGAGGGTCATTTATGAAAAAATATATGCCACTTTTTGTCGTATTTAAGGTGCAGATTTTGTCGCAAAGGTGTTTTGTTGCAAAATCTGCACCTTTTTCCCCATGTATGCCACTTACGCCTCTTTTCTTGAGTTCTGAGAAAAGGGGGCGGGGAAGAGGGCGGGCCGGCATCTCATTCATCATTTTCTACACCTGTTTTTGGTGTAGAAAATTACTTCAATATATGCCAGCGAGGAAGCTGGCGTAGATTTAATCTTGTTGAACGGACTCCTGATCATGCGTCTAGGTTATGTAGAGACCGGCATATCAAGGTACAGTAGACAGGGACTAAGACTGGCATCCTCCAAAGAACAGCTTCCCCTAAAGGCTCTGATTTATCATGCCTTCACTCCAGAATTCTGTCTTCAAAAAGTTGCAAAATAGGGCTTTTGCAACTTTTTTCACTAATTTTCAAAAAAAATTGACTTTTTTTTTTTTTTTTTTACATTTTTACACCACTCACCTAAAGATTTGAAATGTGGGTGAGAAAGTGGATGTTGTTAGCTATGTGAATGAGTTTCACTACATATTTATTATTGAGACTTTTTTTTAAAAGTCAAAGTCGCAATCTCACTCCAGTAGAAGGTTGCAGTAGGAAAACCGGAGGAGCTTTTCTAGACAAAAGTGTTAGCTTTCAGGATAAGACAAATTTGTGACAACATGTGACATTTGATAAAAGTGGCATAAAGTATGCTAATGCAGGCTCGAGCAAAACAGACTTCAAATATTCCCCGCATGATAAATCCACAACAAAAAATATTAGACAGTTCAATAACTTTAATTTATATACTAATGAGATATTATTAAAAGGGTTGGTCGATAAACAACATATACCACCCATGAACAGGAAAGGTCCCCAAGACCCCTGTCTACTGCTGAATGGAGAGGTAGCGTGCATACATGACCTCCACTCCATTCCCTGTCTATGGGACTGGCAAGTACACAGCTCAGCCATCTCTGACAGTACCATAAAAGTGAATGGAGCTTGATACAGTACATTTACAAAGGGACTTGGGGACCCCTGTTGGTTTGATTGGTGGACCCCCAGTGATCATACATTTATCACCTATCCTGTGGAGGTGATAAATGTTGTGCATAATCCAACCCCTTTACCCGAAATTGGAAACCCCTTTTAAACTCTACTTCCCCCAGAACATGTCCATCTCTAATGTGCAAGTGGTGAGATTACCTTTGAGGTGATCCTAATATACCAGTTTGTATTAGGTAATGACATAACCAGCAGGCGGTGTGCCTCTATAGTGTGCCTCACTTCTTACCTGCAGGTTGAATCTTTCCAGAAGTTCTAGCAATGTTTTAGGTCTTGGTCGCTTACTTCTCCTCCTTACTATTCTCCTGGGAGCTTCCTCCTCACATATGATGTCTACATATATAAATTTAAAATTTCCAACTTTGTTATTTAACAAGCCAGTCCAAATACCCATGGGTGTCTTGTAGATGATATCTATGATGTCACCTTTCTGGAAAGAACATGGAAAAGCAATGGTAAAGAGCATCAGTTCACCGTAAACTTCTGATTAACAGGAAAACATGCATATTCTAATTATGATGACAACATTAGAGATGATGATTAGAAGGTCTACAGATCCAGCCAAAAGAACAGTTCACTGATGGGTTCAGTGTGAGGGAGAGGACCAGCTAGTCTGCAAATGCACTGAAACTGAAAGCTGTAGAAGAAAAACTGCTTAAATGTTTAAATAAAGACCAACCGGAAAAACTAATATTTTTAGCTCAAAATGAGTAGAATGCAATCATAAAAAGTTGACCCCAAAGTTGTCCAGAGCCTTGAAGCATACAACTGTGCCTTAGTCATACTGAAGGGCCAACGATGAAATGTGTAAGCCTTTCGCTCTGCTAGTCTGGGCTCTGCAGATGAGAAGAAAAAAACTAAAATTATGTTCTGGGGAAAATGGGAGTTGTTTTTCTCAACGGCAACAGAATCAAAGGTTGAAGAAAGAACCCAGACCATATAATCTGACAACTACATTGTCCCAAAGTGATCCATTTAGCAGTTTATTCCAGTTTTATTCCATTCCATCTAGCACTTTACCTTGATTTTTAGTGACTCTGTGTCGTATGGGCTCGGAATAAAGTCAGTGTGGACTCTTGCTCGACCGCAGAATGGACCAGTATAAGGAATGTCGTCATCAAGTCTAAAGCTATCCCTGTTACTGGTTCCATCAGAACAGCTGGTGACACCACCTAGAAGGAAGGTTTGCAGTAATTTATATGTTTTGTTGCAAAGTAAAATATTTTTATTCCAGAATTGTGTTTCCACATTTGATATAAAGCTGGATTTACATGAGCACTGGAAGCTGCTTTAGTTTACTTTAAATTTCTTTTCATGAGGGAATACTTCCCCAATGTTGACTTAAATTTGTATCCATTTTCTGGTTCCCTTGTCTTCTCTTTCTGTCTTTGCTATCCATTTTGACTTTAGTAAGCAGAAAAAACGAGAAGAGATCTCTCTGACACTAGCATGCTTCGAGCTCATGCATGGAGGCCCTATAGAGGCACATAGGTAGCTGTAGATATGCCCAAGGAACTGTAGATACTTCATGTGTCACTGTATGGCACTCATCACAGAGAGGTATTATGGAACTTTAAAGAGTTATTCCAGGATTGGGTACCCTTTTAAGTAAGCTCCCTAGCATCTTTGAGCTAAGGAAAGGATAATACTCACAATCCTGTCCTGCACCCTGGCTCTATTTGGTGATTTTCCTGTCCCTATCCTGCTTACTTACAGCTGGGGTATGGATGGGGTGATGTGTGCACCTACAGTCAAAGACTGGCCTCAGAGATGACATGCCACTTGGGCAGGGGTGTGCTAGGTTAAAACATTCTGGGCCTGGGCCCCTGATGTTTTATCCCAGACCCCAAATGTACTGTCTGCCTGCTAGATACAAGTGTATTGCCATCCTCAGGACAGCAACACAATTGAATCTAATGCCGTGCAAGAGCTGAAGGACCTGTGATGACATCACAGGTCATGTGATCAGTGCTAAATGCAGTATCTGAAAAGGACCTGAGATGATGTCACCGTCATGTGACCAGTGCAGGAGAGGACGGCTCAGCAGTGAAGAGAAGACCTGGGAAGAAGCTGTGGTGAGGTCTGCTACATGAGGAGAGGTAAGTGAAGGGGGAGGCAGAGCAATGGTGGGAGTTGTGGTTATTTAACTGGGACTGTATGTTAGGGCTGAAGGGAGGAAAGTTATTTAGATGGGACAGTGGGGTGGATTGATGTTATTTACATGGGACTGAATGTTAAGGGTAATGTGATTTACATGGGACTGCATGTTGGAGGTGGCTGGGGAGGGGGTGATTTTATTTACATGGGACTGTATGTTGAAAGTGACTGGGGGAGGATGTGATCTTATTTACAGGGGACTGAATAATGCGGGGGTGATGCTATTTACATGGGACTGTATGTTAAAGGCGGCTGAGGAGGGGGTAATGTTATTTACGTGGGACTGTATATTGAGGGGGCAGGAGAGGTGGTGTGATGTTATTTACATGGGACTGTATTTTAGAGGGGGCTGTAGATAGAAAGGGATGTTATTTACATGGGACTGTATATTTGAGGGGGCTGGAGAGATGGTGTGATGGTATTTACATGGCATTCTATGGCGGAGAACGGAAATTACATGGGACTGTATGGTGGAGGGGCTGAGGAATTATAATTTTTGAGGACAGTAAACGGAGAAATATAACCACAGGGGCACTGCAGGCGGCATTATAAATTCTGGGAGGGCTTCAGGGCGAGCATTATAACAGTAGAGGGCGATATAAATACTGGTGCACTTTAGGGAGAGCATTAGAACAGTAGGGGGTGATATAAATACTGGGGGCACTGTGAGGGCATTTTAAATCCAGGAGACAATAGGCATTCTTATTACTACTGGGGGCTCTATAGGAGGGACTTATAGATCTGCATTATTTCTACTAAGAGCACTATTATTACTACTGAGGGGTCAGTAGAGAGCTTTATTACTACTGGGGGAACAATAGGGGGGCTTATTTTTACTAGGGGCCCTGTAAGGGCAGTATTAATACTGGAGGGCTCTTCAACTAATGGGGGCACTCTTGGGGAGCATTATCACTGTAGGGGGCAGTAATACTAATGAGGGCAGTCTAGAAGGGAATTACTATTGGTGGGACTATAAAAAGCACTATTACTATGGGGGGCACTAATTTTTTCTTCAGGATAGTATTTGGGGGTACAGAAAAATGAAGCTAAGATGTCTGTGTGTTAAACTCTACAGAGACGAGGCGCATCTGAGAGAAGTTGTCCAGACGGAATGGAAAAGATGATGACAGAAAAGATCTACATCAGAGGAGTTGTCACCTGGGAGGAACTGGATGTGAGAGGTACGTGCTGCTGTATAGCTGTATAGCTATAGCGGGCTTAGGGGTCGGTTGGTCAACTTAGAGAATTGGGCCATATGCATTGGGCCCCGGATCTTTTGAGACCTTAGCAACACCCCTGCACTTGGGGACACGTCACTGCTGAGGCCAGGCTTTGGCTGCAGTGGGCCACATGACCCTGTCCATACCACAATTAAAATTTAAAAAATCCGGGGGCCAGAAGATCGCCGAACTGAGCCAGTGAGTAGGGCTAGACCAGCAGGGAAAAGATGACTATAATTATTTTCTTAGGTCAAACATGCTTACTTTAAAAGAGACCCAATCCTGGAAAAACCCTTTATGGGTATATTCCCATGGGGCTGATACACTGGCAATTTCCTACCATGTAATTGCAGGTGAAAGTCTAAAGTGTTTAAGCAGCAGCAAAGCTGATGAGATTTCATGGAATTTCATCCACACAATGCAGAAAAAAAATCAGAGCGGAAATTGGCCTGTGGTACAGATGTAAAATCCACTGCATTTAAACTGTGGATTTCCAATGTCAATTTACCCTTTTTGCTGTGCATCAGATTAAGCAAATCTGCTGCAAAATCCATGAGAAATCTCCTCATGCAGATTGTACGGTGGGTTCATAGTTGACTTGCTCTGTAGAAGTCAACTATATGTATTAAGCCTAAAAGTTCTAAACTCTGTATACCGCTATATAACGCTCAGAGACTGTATGTACCATACCAGGCATGCCAGGGTAGCTGGAGGTGAGGGGCATCGGAAGGACTGTAGAGGCAATGGATACTGGAAATATGCTCCTATCCCCACTGATCATGAGAAGAGGGGACTGTTACTCACACACCCCCCACCCCCAAATGAAGCGGAAGGTTGAACAATGTGCACTACTGCTCCATTCTTCTCTATGACTGCTGGATAATGTACAGAGCTCGGGTATTTCCAGCAGTGTCTTAACGTGTTATAGCTCAATATGGGCCCACTATATTATCTCATACTTTATCACTCATGTTTTTATCTTAAGCTGACATTTCTGGTAATGTGGTAAGTGAAGAATAAATGAAAGAGTTGAGCACTGGCATAACAACCTTCCATGTTCCTCTTGAATTAGTGATCTGACAGCCTCTTTTACTTTTGGTTTCACTTAGTTTTGTATTTCCACACTCCTGTTCAGGTGTGGATCATGTGACCTTTACGTCCCCCTATTAAGTCTGACTTTACCCATCACTCCTGGCTCTGGATAGCTTCATTTGGTTTTTGGAAGAGCTGGAGTGTGGTTCTAGTTGAAGTCCTGTTTATCCATCATCCATCAGCCTCAGAAGTTAAGTGTTCCGCTTGTTGTATTTTGTATTCCCCCCCCCCACCCATGTTGTTTACTAGGCCTTCACCAGAGAAGGAGCGGGTAGTCTCTGCCCTGTCATTATCATTAGGGCATCCGAGGTCCTTGCCGATGTCTACCCTTCCCTATTGTTGTTATGTGTGGTGATGCACTTATGGGTTGATGTTTGTCTTGTTTGTTCCATGTGTGGTTTGTCTATGGTGTGGTTGATCCCGCATGGTTGCTAGACATGTCCTGTTTGTTGTACCTCCGGAAGGGGGTCCCTGGGGTTCCCCGTAGGGGGAACTACAAGACAGCAAGCTGTGGCTTCCAGTAAGTGATCTTGTCGTTCTGTTGTCTGGGGTCATCTGGCCACAGGATACATACCTGACATTCAGTTGTTGCTTGCTGTCTCCTCCTTGTTACTAGGCCTGTGGGAGACTCCAATTTATCTGTGTCGTGGATGAATCGGCCGTCTCATATTCCTGACTTCCATATTGCAGGGACCGATAGGGTCAGTAGGGCCCAGGTTCAAGAGTATGAGCCCCCCTACCATCGAGGCCGACTCATACAGTCGGGAGGTCAGGGATAGGATGAGGATGGCGATAGGTGTCTTTCTCCCTTATCCTGGCTTCCCGACATAGTGGCTTTTATTAATTTCAGACTTTGGATGGTGGGTAGTTTCCCCCACTCCCCACCGTGACAAAATCACTGACTGAACACTGATGTGTGAATGAGGCATTAGAGGGTAGAGTCCTTACCAAGTTTTCACCTCCAGTAGAAGATGAGATAATTTCAACTAAGACTGGGCCCCCTCTTGCCCTAGGCCCCATAGCAGTCGCATGGTCTGCCACTATGGTAGTTACGCCCCTGGGTTTCGGAGATTTTTGAACTGATGACCTATCCTCTGGATAGGTCATAGGTATCTGATCGTTGGGGGTCCAACACCTGGGACCCCCGCCAATCAACTTTCTGAGAAAGCACAGGAGCTCGCAGTAGCGCCGTAGCCTTCTCTGTGCTCATAGCGATGTAAATTTGATAGCGGCTGCGCTTGGTATCGCAGCTCAGTCCCATTCACTTTTATAGGGCTGAGCTGCACTTAGACCATATGAACATCACATGGCCTCGGCAAAGCTACAAGAAGGCCAGAACACTACTGTGAGTGCCGGTGCCTTCTCAAACAGCTGATTGGAGGGGGTCCTGTGTGTTGGACCTCCACCAATCAGATGCTGATTACCTATCCAAAGGGTAGGTCATCAGTTCAAAATTCTCGGAAAATCCCTTAAAGGGGTTGTCCAGGTTCAGAGCTGAACCTGGACAGCCCTCCATTTTCACCCAGGCAGCCCCCCTCACATGAGCATCGGAGCAGTTCATGCTCCGATGCTCTCCTTTGCCCTGCGCTAAATTGCACAGGGCAAAGGCATTTTTCTGAGTTCCGGTGACGTACCGGGCTCCCTATGGGGCTGACAGGAACCCCGGTGACGTCACCGGCACTGATGGGCGGGATTTGGCTCTGCCCTAGCCAGTAAAACAGCTAGGGCAGAGCTAAAGCCCGCCCCTCAGAGCCGGTGACGTCACCGAACACACTGCTGGGCGGAAGTTACCGCCCGGCAGTGTGTTATTGAAAACACAAGAGCCCGTGCCCTGCGCGATCTAGCGCAGGGCACTGGAGCGCATCGGAGCATGAGATGCTCCGATGCTAGGCTCAGGGGGGCTGCCGGGGTGAAAATAAGGGTATGTCCGGGTTCAGCTCTGAACCTGGACAACCCCTTTAAATCAAAACCTAGTTTATTCCTTTATGTTCCATCCATTCCATCCATTTGGCCATAGTCTAGTTTCACTAGGACTGGCATAAAAAAAATATTTGTAACCTTATTGACAGTGATTTTATGGCCACTTACTGGATGAACTCTGACCACTGTTGAGGCTGTAAAGACTTTCCACAGATTCGCTGGCTTTGAGAGGAGTGACTTTTTCTGTAGCCATTCCTCCGGTGGGGTCACTGTATCGGTAAGAGAAAGTGCCCTCAACATCTTCACTCTAAATGAGAAAATAAAGTGATTGGTAATAAAGTCACGTATTATTTTTATAGCGATCACTAAGCTTGATGAAATCTACAAACCTAACCAGGTGCTGAGGGTTTGGATTGGTATGAAAACATATGGTAGAGAACACAGTAAGGAGGCATGGACATTGCTTGCTTCCATTGAAGAAGTAAAAAAAAGAAGAGTGATAATCTTAGTTTAAAGGGGTTTTTCAGGAGGTCTTCAATTTGTGATGGGTGGTGTGACCCCTAAGACCCCTTAACTAATCACCTGAACTCGAGGACTTTTGCAAGCAAAGTCGGCCATAAAGTGTTATTTTAGATTGTGCATCTATACATGTGGCTGCGTCTGGTATCTGCAAAATCATACTGATCATACATAAATTACATATCATAAGAATAGGACATCAATGTATGCTCTTGGAAAACGCCTTTGCGGATAGAAGACAGATGAAAGGGGTTGTCTGTCTCAGTTCAGCAAATGGCATTTATCATGTAGAGAAAGTTACTACAAGGCACTTACTAATGTATTGTGATTGTCCGTATTGCCTCCTTTGCTGGCCGTATTAATTTTTCCATCACAGTATACACTGCTTGTAATCAGGAGTTACAACTAGGCTTGAACGAATCGAGCTTCAGATCATAGATCCGAAGTCGTTTCGTTCAGAAACTCCGTATCTGCTTATTTAAAGACATTTTAAAATACTGGCTGGTACCTCTGTTTTGAAATGTTTTTAAGTGCAGACAGAAATACCGAAGTTATTTATTTTGCCCCCAAGGAGCCAAAACACTTTAATGCTCTACGGAAACAGCATTTCAAATGAAGTTTTTGAACGAGTCGATTTTGGATCCGAAACTCAATTCGCTCAAGCCTAGTTACAACCACCTCATGAAATGGCTAGGACAGGAGCTGCTGCGCATGTGTGCCTATGTGCACTCCCACAGTCCTGGCCACCAGAGAGGCTGACACCTTTCCCTATAGTGTGCAAGCACGACCACTGCTGCTGGATTGCAGGGTGGTCGTAACCACTGGAAGCGAGCAGTGTATAATGTGTGAAATAAATCAAGCCAGCCAAGGAGGCAATATGGACAATCACAATACATTAGCAAGTGCCTTGTATTAACTTTGTCTACGTGACAAATGCCATTTACTGAAATAAGATAACCCCTTTAACAATTATTTATTTATGCCCCTGTGTCAACACTACATCCAGAAACGCTGGTGTAGAGCACTGATACAGCACTTACTGTATGTACAGAGCTATTTATTCCAACTCTCATACAGTTATTTCGATTAGTTCTCATCAGTGTAAAATATGGAAATCATGTGGAGTAGGACATATATGGGGTTTTCTTCTACGTCTTCCTTTGTAACCAATATTTCATGGTTTTTAATGCATCTAAAATAAAAAATGTCTTCAACATCTATGAAGCTCCATGCATATCTAGACTGTAGCATCGAACTACAAACTTTGTGCAATCTAATCCTACAGTCATACTCCTATATGCTCCTTACTGCAGTCTAACCTGCTGAATGTTACTTAGTTGGGGACAGATTAATGGAACTATGACTGCAGGATCAGACTACACAGGGTTTGTTTGTAGTCTGTTACCATGGAGACACATAGGTATGTATAGGAGCGTTAGATGCAGAACATTTTTTAATGAAGATTATTTGCAACGTTGCTTCATTTTTCATATTATATGCATTGGAACAATTATAAAAAATGTGGTTCTGAAGCTTCACATAGAAGGGGGGTAGGAGGAACCAAAAAGTCTTTCATTTTTAATAGAAGCACTTTAAGGGGTATTCCAATGAGTAACATATGTGATCCAGCCACACAGTAGTCTCCATAAAGTCTAAATGATGTAAACTGATGTATGAAAGCATTCTTCATTTTCCATCACTCTCTATTGCAGGGATGGCCAACCTGCGGCTCTCCAGCTGTTGTAAAACTACAATTCTCACCATGCCCTGCTGTAGGATGATAGCTGTAGGCTGTCCGGGCATGCTGGGAGTTGTCGTTTTGCAACAGCTGGAGAGCCTCAGGTTGGCCATCCCTGTT